>NC_088881.1:9541213-9568422 GCF_032884065.1 Artemia franciscana
AAGAACATAGTACCTAATAACTTATAATATGAAAAAAACTTCGTTTTCTTAAAGAGTTAAAGAGGCTGCGTCCCAAAGTCGAACCTTAAAACGTACACGAATTAGGAGAGGAAGTTGGGGGGCTGCCGCCCCCCAAACCTCCCGCTTTTAAAGACTCTTTTGTACAGGTTTTTTGTTGTGGGGGGACTTCATTGATACTAATTACTAGTTTCGGCGCAATGGTTCTCCTGCCCTCTGTGTTTAACATTTTTGGAAGTTATTCTATTATTCATTCATTTCAATTTTTTGTTAACTAAAAGAGGGCCTTTCCGAAGCCAAGAGCGGGGGGTTAGGGGGGAGGGAGCCCCCCACAACAAAAAACCTGTACAAAAGTCTTTAAAAGCGGGGGGTTTGGGGGGCGGCAGCCCCCCAACTGCCCCTCCTAATTCCTGTACGTTTTAAGGTTCGACTTTGGGACGCAGCCTCTTTAACTCTTTAAGAAACCGAAGTTTTTTTCATATTATTTCTGTACGTTTTTCTACAATCCATGGTGGATGTAATTTAATAATAATTTTTCATGTTTATTTTCTCGCTTTCTGTATCAATAAATTCAAACTGACAAAATTATCTAATTTTGATAATTTTAATAGTTTAGCAGCTTAATTAAAAATTTAGTAGCTAGTGGGTTTTACCCACCCACCTCCGGCCTATGGGCCCAGCGCGCTTCCGCTGCGCCAAGCTGCTGTTATGCTTGATATCAAACAAGTTATTACAATAGAAAATTTCACCAACGGCTTCAATTAGGAAATCAATTTAAATGGTTCTTTTAACTTGCTTCCATCAAGCCTTACCCCCGCTTCAGTATAAATTCTTGTGAACATTCCAGTATGTCATTCTGATCGCATGTTTCCATGTTTGTTTTCTCCCTTTCTGTATCAATAAATTCAAACTGACAAAATTACCTGCTGAAATTTCGAGGATAAGCTTCTGGGCCCTAGGGGACCTTAACTTGTGAATTTCAGCCCGATCGGACAACGTTAAAGGGGGGGTGGTCGAAACTTTCGGCCAGATTTTCCCCATGAAGGAAAAGTCGGAGGGGGATGAAATTTGGCAGGTTTCTTAGTTGGAGCTCGGGCTACGAAATGCATTCCTCTCCATCCCTCTGTGACCACTGGAACCGAAGATCTCTTAACATTGTCGTGGTTCGCCTCTTTAAAGAGGCACGAGTGTGCCTCCTTGATTATGTTGATATTCGGTGGGCTACTAGCGTGTAACAGTTAATTTGTTTCTCTTTTTAAAGCCATTCAAGTGTTCATTTTAAATTCTTGATTTTATACTATTTAAGGTTTATGTGCTCCATGCAATATTAATTTTTTTTCATCTGCTATGTTTGAAATGAAATCGTTCTCCTTTCAAAGCAAATGAATTCTCATTTGAAAACATTGAAATTTCGTTTGAGAACAAATTGCTGGTATATGTTTTATTATGTTTTACTGCTTTACTCTCCTAAGGATTAGTATATAAGCGAAGAGTAAAATTTTCCCATCATTACTTAGCTGATTCAGCTTTATTCATCTGCTAAATTATATAATTAGAATTTCGTTTAAATGGTTTACTAGGGGATAAAACTTCAGGGGATAAAATACTTCGAATGTTATTGTAAAAATGTTATTTTAAAAAGGATAATTTTTTATCTTTAAACACAAGTTCCGATCCTTCTCCGAGAACAAGTCTGAGTAAAAATTCTGGCTTATTGAAAAGATAGACTTGAAACTAGTGAATGCAAACCTTATCCTGTTGGTGTAAGGTACAGTCGCAGACGTGTCGCAAAATAGACTGTTTCAGACAAAAAATTCAAATTAGTAACTTCCAATTAGTAACTAATCCACAATAGTTTTCTTTGTCTGCTGCGACTTATTAACCTAAACAATTTACCATTTTTCACCAAAAACCGTTGGCAAAAAACTTTTATTATCATATCAATGACTTACATATGACAATATTATTACCGCAAGCTATTAAGTGACTGAATTATGTTGGCTTATATCTTGATAGGCTAAGAACAGTTATGCCTGCAGGGAAAGGCTTCGAAATCATTTTTCCCCGTCTCCCCCAAATACCTTTAGCATTTATCATTAACCTATAATTTTTTGACAGGCATATTCTGTTCCCCCTCTCAAAAGAGTGCTGTCCCGAAACTTCTGTGTGTGAATTTGCCATAACTCTGACAAATTCACTAACAATCCAAAATTTAACCAGCTTTTAAAAAAATAAAATAATTGGAGGCTACTGTTTTCCCCTAATTGCCCTTTATTCTGAGGAGCGTTTTTGACTAGACCTGCAATATAGGTGCTGCTCTCTTATTGCAACACTAATTTACAATATAAAAGATTTCATTCATATATTTACCTTTGAAGAAGTTTAAGGGGTTGTCGATCACCTTGAATTGTTTTTTCAACGAGCTCCTTTTACGAAACGTAGAAATGACAACACAAAATTTCTTTGTTGATATTTTAGAGCCATCACCCTACCTCCTTAGAATGATTTAAGGGGTGCACTCTTTTGGGGGTGATCCCTTATTCACGGATAATATAAGAATCGTTGCACATATAATAAACATTAGTTAAAAAGCTGTGATTGAGGGGGGAATAGCACCCACCCTTACATTTAAGAGAGCTTAGATAGTTAAAAGTGTAACTTAATATACAATATTAATATATAATTATATTTATAATTTAATATACTCAAAACTTATCCAAACTATAGATATAATAATCATTGCACGCATATAAACATGAGTTACAAAACTGTGGTGAAGGCCAGGGGAGTCACAGCCACACTTCACATATAAGAGAGCTTGTATAATTAAAACTGTAGCTTAGTATAATTAGAAGTTATTAAAACTGTAGATATAAGAATTGATGCACGCATTTTAAACATGAGTTAAAGACTCTGCTTGAAGGGGGGGGTCACAGTCACCCTCACATTTAAGAAAGCTTGGATAGTTAAAACTTTAGCTTAATATAACTAAAATTGATTTAACTTCAGTTATAAGATATGCTCCACGCATCTTAAACTTGAGTTAAAAACTGTGGTTGAAGGGAGGGATCGCATCCAGCCTTACATTTAGGGGAGCTTGGATAGTTAAAACTGTAGCTTGATAACTTACTCAAATTAAATTTGAAAAAAATACTGTTTGTGGGAGCAAATGACCTATCCTAGTTTAACTACTCGATAACAAATACTACTAAAAAATATACGCCAATATGCATTAACATGTGTGCTAGTTTTTATAAGTAAAAGTAATGTCATTTAACTACATTTAACGGTGCAGTAAAAATCGTTTCACACCATTGAGCATCCAAAGCTGAAGCCAACCAAAGCTAATAACTGAAATATAGCTACCATTAAAATCGAAGGATTAGTCACTTAAAAAATAAAACAAAAAAAACTGTGTAAGCCACATGACATGTGGTATGTGGCATGAAAATATAGCGCAGGTGTGATGCAAGAAAATACAGCGCAGTGGAAGTGTACCTCTGTTTAGATCAGAGATTGCTATACATGATAGAACAAGTGGCGCGCCATGTTGTGCGGTTGGCGGTGGAAAGTAAACAGCCCCTCGTACATAATTGCCTACGAGACAAAATCATCCGGTAAGAACATCTGTGTTTTTGGTATTGCTGATTTGGAATGAAAAAGTTAATTTGTGTATATAAACTGGAAAAGTGAATGTCACTGATTGTTTATGTATTATGATCAGGTTCTGATTAGTAATTAATTACACTTAATTGATTAATTCCTTTGCTTTCACTTGCTTACAATTACTTAAATATCAAAAACTTATGGTATGGGACTATGGGTATGGGACTATGGGTAGAGCCGTCCCAGGGAGGAGTCAGCCCTGGGGCTTGGGGGGTACCGTGGGGGTGGCTTGGGGTCGCGTAACCGGGGAGCTGCCCACTTTGATCCAATCTTCACTTTGATTCTGCTTTATTTGTTTATATGTGGGTCAAGAGGGGGGGGGGGGGCGGAATTTATAAAAAAACTAACTTAAAGACTAGGATTCACACCAAAAGAATCTTGGTTTTACACTGATTCTTGTTTTTTTTTCTTTAATCATTACTATTCTGTCGGTATCTTTCAAAAGTTAATAGCCTATCTTTATTAATAACACATGAAACCTCGGGATGGTGATGCGAAGGTTAAACAAGCAATTGCTAATCTAAAGAACGAATTTGTAATTGTGCCAGTGGATAAAGCTAATAATAATTTTGCCATAATTTGTCAGAAGCTGTATTGTGATATCTTAAAAAGGGAGTTATGCACAACTAATGTTTATGAAAAGGTAAATATAGAGGATGAGAATTTAATTGAAAAGACTGAAGAAATACTTTTTAAAAAATTTAATATTAAAATAAATGACAATGATAAAAAGTTCCCTTTCCTATATTGGACTGTAAAATTTCATAAGAATCCCCCTAAACCACGGTTTATTGCTGGAGCAGCTAAATGTCCAACCCGCATTGCTGCTACTGACCTCTCTTTAATTTTAAAGGAAATTGTAAATAAACTTAAAACCTATTGTTCTGGTATTAAAAAATTTTCGAATTTTAATCCATATTGGAGTGTTAATAATTCACTTCAGGTGATAGATTCTTTAACAATGGTTTCAGCTAAAAGAATTGAGTCTTTCGATTTTGCGACAATGTATACTAATTTATCACTCAATTTAGTGTTTGATAATTTAAAAACTGTTATAAAGAAATCTTTCCTCTTATCTAGTAAAAGGTTCTTGAAAATAGACAGTTATAATAAAAAAGCCATATGGACAAACTGCTTTAATACTACAGTTAACTTGAGATGTTACAGCTTGGATATGATTTTTGAGTTATTGGAATTTGTTTTATACAATACTTATATAAGATTTGGGGGTGATTTGTACAAGCAAATTATGGGAATTCCCATGGGGGGGAATGCCAGCCCATTTATAGCTGACTTGTTTTTAAGTCAACTAGAATATAAATATATGATGGATAAGAATAATCCAATTAATTTAAAACATGCTTTGTCAAATAATAAAAGATATTTAGATGATATTTTGGTCTTAAATTGTAAGGATTTCATTGATATTTCTAAAAATATATATCCATCAGAGCTTATTCTTGAGCCTAGTCATGGCGCTGGTCATGAAGATCATTTCTTAGATTTAAATATTAATATTTGTGATAATAATAAATTAAGTTTTAAAATGTATAATAAAACGGATGATTTTGATTTTGAAGTGATTAGTTTCCCATTCCCTGAAAGTAATATACACTCAAATATCACATATTCAGCGTTTTTCTCACAGTTACTTCGTTATGCAAGGATTTGTAGTAATTATATTGATTTTAAAAATAGATGTAAAATCTTAAGCCAAAAATTGATATCAAGAGGTTTTTCGGCAAATAAATTAACTTGGCAATTTAAAAAATTTAGTTTTCATTATAACGAACTTTTAAATAAATATCAAAAGAATTATCTAGAAATACTTAAAGAAATTTTTAACTAAGTTCGGAGGTTCGAGAAATGTTGTCACAGCGCCATTTATTTTGAATTGTGTTTCTATTTGAGCGGAATTTTTAAAAAATTAGCCACATGGTAAAGATGAATTATATAATTGTTTAGTTCATTCAGGTTTTTTGCAATGTGTTAATATTTGTGATTTGGTAAAATTTATAATATTTAGTTTACCTATTGTTGCTAAAGGGAGGGATATATTAACAGGATAAGCTTGTTTTGGTTTTACTTGGTTGTTTTACATTTGCTGTTTTTTTTTTTTTTCATAGGCATGTATTTTGGGGGTGATACCTGACGCGGGGATGCCATGGACATTCTGTGGTAGCCACAACACTGTGCTGGGTAGAGAATTTAGAGTGGCGAAACCCTATATAGGCCAGTGTATTCTCCTGATGAGCCCTTATGTTGGGTGTTGCCTCTGAATTATTTGTCTATATTATTTTTTCTATTGTTTGGTAAATGACGACTTATACTTATTGACGACATGACTGCCTGTCCATGGATTATTCTTTATGGTTGATTGTGTGTGGCTATGCTGTTTGACCTATGTGATTGTATGGATGAGTAGGGTTAAGGCCTCATTCAAGTGCTGGTCTATATTAATCACTAATTTAGGAAAACAGTCTTCCTTTTCTCCTTCTGTCTCTCTTTTTTTTTTTTTTTTTTTTTTTTTTTTTTTTTTTTTTTTTTTTTTTTTTTTTTTTTTTTTTTTTTTTTTTTTTTTTTTTTTTTTTGTGTTTGTGCTGTAGCATTGGTGATTTCTCTTTTCATGATATTATTCCAGGTTGGATCCAGTGCTGGTGGAGAAAATTTTTTTTTAGTTTTCTCCCCAACAGACCTTTACCCTGGTCCAGGTTTTTAACCTGATATTGTTAATTATTGGTGAGATGGCACTTATGCAAATTTCATGTTCTTTCATGTTTTTGCTTATGTATTTATTGACCTATTGACCTTGGCATGTTTTTTGGACTTTGATTGTTGGATTTTGATTTGGATGTTGGTTTGTTTTGGATTTATTTTCAATAACTTTTTATGCAACAAAATACAAATATTAGCCTCGGAACTCGGAACGATTTTTTGAAAGTTAGTAAGTGTAAAAGTCGTTGTTTTCTTTGCCAAGATCATTTTGTCCCACGGACTTCTGTTAAGAGTACATTGTATAATAAAAATTTTGCATGCAAGTTACGTGGTAATGTTAATTGTAGAACAACCAATGTAATTTACCTATTAGAATGTAATAAATGCTGCCTACAATATGTGGGGGAAACAACTAATAATATATATAAAAGATTTTCTGGACACAAGACAACAGTTAATAATGAAAAAACTAATAACTATCTAGTTCAACATTGTAGTAATGGTAAATGTTCCATATCAGATATAACTGTCACAATTTTAGAAAATTTAGAATTAGAAAATTTAAATAAAGAAGAGAAGAATAATAGACTACGTAAACAGGAGGATTTCTGGATCCATACTCTTGGTACAGCTTATCCTTTTGGGTTAAATGATCGTGTAGCAAAATATGGTGACATGTCTCATGTTGTTGTTAAATGTATTGATGGTTTTATGGACCATCCTTCTTTTACTTGTCCTACTAAACGTAAAAAACGATCGAGAGGACATAGGAAAAATAATAGAAAAAATGAATTAGATGTACATATGCTTTCTATAGATCTATGCCAGCTACTTGAATCTAGGGGTATGATTTCTGTAATAAAGTGTCTAAATAATTTATCCAAGAGGAATTTAATCAAACTTTTCTGGATTGTGAAGAATAATACAGCTCTTGATTATAATTTTAAAGTAATATGTGATACAATTTGCATTCTAACTAAAACGAAATTTATTTCAAAAAAGAAGAAGTTCGATAAGATTAGTAATAAGGATAACAGATTATATTTACCTATTAATTTTACTTGTAAGCAGATTGAAGATATTAATTTACCAGAAATTTTAAATCAGCGGCATGTGAAACAGGCCCTTCCTAGTAATTTAAATTATAATGATAGTCCAGTTTTAACTTATAAATTTTCAAAAACTATTGGGCAAATTATTTTTAATTATAATTTAATACTAAAAAAACTAGATAGCGATATAAATTGGAAACCGGTTTGTAATTGTAAGCAACTTGGCCCATTTGTAAATCCTACTTACAAACATGTTATAACAGGGGACTTGTCAATAATAAAGCAAGATGATCTTCAAATTATAATGAATAAAGGGGCAAATTTCCGTCTTTCTCATCATCTGAAACCATCGAGTGTTCTTGATGGCTTGGAAAATGATTTTGATTTATTTATTGATAAGTGGTGTAAGAAAGAGAATAAAAATAAAGAGAGTTTTCAAAGTTGGAAGAATTTAATTATTAGTAGAGTAAGAAATAAAATATATTCTAACTTAAAAAATAGTAACACTAAATCATTATTTTATAATGCGAAGGTTAAACAAGCAATTGCTAATCTAAAGAACGAATTTGTAATTGTGCCAGTGGATAAAGCTAATAATAATTTTGCCATAATTTGTCAGAAGCTGTATTGTGATATCTTAAAAAGGGAGTTATGCACAACTAATGTTTATGAAAAGGTAAATATAGAGGATGAGAATTTAATTGAAAAGACTGAAGAAATACTTTTTAAAAAATTTAATATTAAAATAAATGACAATGATAAAAAGTTCCCTTTCCTATATTGGACTGTAAAATTTCATAAGAATCCCCCTAAACCACGGTTTATTGCTGGAGCAGCTAAATGTCCAACCCGCATTGCTGCTACTGACCTCTCTTTAATTTTAAAGGAAATTGTAAATAAACTTAAAACCTATTGTTCTGGTATTAAAAAATTTTCGAATTTTAATCCATATTGGAGTGTTAATAATTCACTTCAGGTGATAGATTCTTTAACAATGGTTTCAGCTAAAAGAATTGAGTCTTTCGATTTTGCGACAATGTATACTAATTTATCACTCAATTTAGTGTTTGATAATTTAAAAACTGTTATAAAGAAATCTTTCCTCTTATCTAGTAAAAGGTTCTTGAAAATAGACAGTTATAATAAAAAAGCCATATGGACAAACTGCTTTAATACTACAGTTAACTTGAGATGTTACAGCTTGGATATGATTTTTGAGTTATTGGAATTTGTTTTATACAATACTTATATAAGATTTGGGGGTGATTTGTACAAGCAAATTATGGGAATTCCCATGGGGGGGAATGCCAGCCCATTTATAGCTGACTTGTTTTTAAGTCAACTAGAATATAAATATATGATGGATAAGAATAATCCAATTAATTTAAAACATGCTTTGTCAAATAATAAAAGATATTTAGATGATATTTTGGTCTTAAATTGTAAGGATTTCATTGATATTTCTAAAAATATATATCCATCAGAGCTTATTCTTGAGCCTAGTCATGGCGCTGGTCATGAAGATCATTTCTTAGATTTAAATATTAATATTTGTGATAATAATAAATTAAGTTTTAAAATGTATAATAAAACGGATGATTTTGATTTTGAAGTGATTAGTTTCCCATTCCCTGAAAGTAATATACACTCAAATATCACATATTCAGCGTTTTTCTCACAGTTACTTCGTTATGCAAGGATTTGTAGTAATTATATTGATTTTAAAAATAGATGTAAAATCTTAAGCCAAAAATTGATATCAAGAGGTTTTTCGGCAAATAAATTAACTTGGCAATTTAAAAAATTTAGTTTTCATTATAACGAACTTTTAAATAAATATCAAAAGAATTATCTAGAAATACTTAAAGAAATTTTTAACTAAGTTCGGAGGTTCGAGAAATGTTGTCACAGCGCCATTTATTTTGAATTGTGTTTCTATTTGAGCGGAATTTTTAAAAAATTAGCCACATGGTAAAGATGAATTATATAATTGTTTAGTTCATTCAGGTTTTTTGCAATGTGTTAATATTTGTGATTTGGTAAAATTTATAATATTTAGTTTACCTATTGTTGCTAAAGGGAGGGATATATTAACAGGATAAGCTTGTTTTGGTTTTACTTGGTTGTTTTACATTTGCTGTTTTTTTTTTTTTTTTCATAGGCATGTATTTTGGGGGTGATACCTGACGCGGGGATGCCATGGACATTCTGTGGTAACCACAACACTGTGCTGGGTAGAGAATTTAGAGTGGCGAAACCCTATATAGGCCAGTGTATTCTCCTGATGAGCCCTTATGTTGGGTGTTGCCTCTGAATTATTTGTCTATATTATTTTTTCTATTGTTTGGTAAATGACGACTTATACTTATTGACGACATGACTGCCTGTCCATGGATTATTCTTTATGGTTGATTGTGTGTGGCTATGCTGTTTGACCTATGTGATTGTATGGATGAGTAGGGTTAAGGCCTCATTCAAGTGCTGGTCTATATTAATCACTAATTTAGGAAAACAGTCTTCCTTTTCTCCTTCTGTCTCTTTTTTTTTTTTTTTTTTTTTTTTTTTTTTTTTTTTTTTTTTTTTTTTTTTTTTTTTTTTTTTTTTTTTTTTTTTTTTTTTTTTTTTTTTTGTGTTTGTGCTGTAGCATTGGTGATTTCTCTTTTCATGATATATATATATATATATATATATATATATGTTTCCCAACTGAAATTACTTAATGACACTTAAATTCAAAGAAAAGAAAATATACAATGTGCAAGGGGCACCTCAAGCTAAGTTTCACTACTGCTTTACTGAAAGCTTTTTTGGGTACAAATTATGTAGCCAATCACTAATTACCTTTGTCCTATCAATAAAATAAATTTATACTATTAATTAAATAAATATTTCTAATAAATAATAGATAAATAAGAAACAATAAATTCAAAAGATTTGAATGACAATTTTTCTGTTTAAAGCAAATGTACATGCTCATACTTGAAATATTATTAAATATAATAATAACTTTTTGACCTCGGGTTAGAAGCTTTGTTGTTGAGATATTGAGGGAGAAGTCTAACTTTAGTGTAGTTCGCAAGGGCCAGAAACACCTCTTATATGCTAATGTTACTGTTTGTTTTGTGTTTTAATGTGGCTTTTCACTTTTATTTACAAAAATGTAACTTTATATATGTTTGGCTTCAATAATAATCTCAGGGTTATCTCAAATACAAGGCTACTAATCCCTCAATATAAACTCGCAAAAGAAGGGTTTAACTTCTGTGTAACAAAACGTCAAAAAACGGACTCAAAAAACTAACTTTTCGTAATAAATTGTAAATTTATCCGTTATCTCAAAGTTGTCACCCGGTAGTTTTTTGGCCC
This sequence comes from Artemia franciscana, assembly GCF_032884065.1. Classification (NCBI taxonomy): domain Eukaryota; kingdom Metazoa; phylum Arthropoda; class Branchiopoda; order Anostraca; family Artemiidae; genus Artemia; species Artemia franciscana. Next base: position 9,552,031 of record NC_088881.1, read on the forward strand.
TTGTTGCGCCATTTTTTTTTGCACCACAGAATAATAAGCAAAATATTCCTAATTTTCTGATATGGCAAAACTGCTAGCCGATGTTTATCCCCTCCCCCTCTCTGGTGATTACCCCACCAGAAAATACCCCCATGTGAAATACCAACAAGGAAACACCCCCACGGAAAATAGCAACCCTCGGAAAATACCCCCTGTGGAAACTCCCCTCCACTAAAAAATACCCTCCGGGAAATCTTTCCGTGGAAAATAATCCCCGCGGACGATGCCCCCTCCCGCGGTAAATTCCCCCCTTGGAAAATAAGGCTTTCCAAATTTAAGAACCTGTTAGAACTTGCCAAAATTAAAGAAACCTAAGCTCATAAACTGATTTCTAGAATGGAGCTATTTCTTACGAAATGGAAAAAAATATGCCAGAAAGTAATCAGTAGACATGTGCAAGGAAAGCTTGAGTGAACATAGCATAAAAATCGAAAAACGTTGAAATTGTTTAGTCTCAATGTTTGGTACTTTTTAGTCAAGTCATCAGAGGGGATTGCTTATGTAGTACTTGACTATGGTTATGCAGTACATTACTATTTACCTGACTGGTGTAGATTTACTTTATTACAAATTTACCTTAAATATGGTTCTCATTCATTCAGTTGATGGGCAGTGAAGCTTGTAAGTTAACCAAGGTAAGTTTGGCCTATTTTGGTATTTTGCAGGGATATATTTCCTGTTAAAACTTTTGTTGAATTTCTTTTCGAATTTTCAATGGTTTTCCTTTGTGAATTCTTCAAAACAATTTAAGGGTTTTGTTTTATGCGTATATGGACACATTTGCTCAGCTAAGAACCTGAGAAAATCTGCCTTATTTTTGAAAAAAGAGAAAAACATCCCTTAAAGGTCAAAGAATCTCAATGAAAATCCCACCATCACATTCAGGGTATCACAGAACCCATCTGTTGAAGTTTCAAGCTCTTATATACATATATGTGGATTTTGTTTATTTTTTGCCAGAAGAACGATCACGGATTCGTGTTTATTTATTTTTTTCCTAGGCATGATCGTATCGACCTATTGGTCCTAGAATTTCACAAGAGGGCTCATTCGAACGAAAATTAAAAGTTCTAGTGACCTTTATTAATTGACCAAAAAATGGAGGGAAACTAGGCCCCCTCCCATGCTCATTTTTTTCCCGAAGTTACTGGATCAAAATTTTGAAATAACCATTTCGTTCAACATAATCAAGATGTCTAATAACTATCTCTTTTAGGACGAAATAATTCCACAGAGTCCCCAGGGGAAGGGCTTCAAGTTATGCATTTTACCCATTGTTTACATATAGCATTGGTTAATGCGAAGCTTACAGACATTCTCAGGGAGAATTTTTATGGCACTTGGTATTAACCAAGTGACATATAGCAATCGCAAATTCTGTCGGTCTGTCGGTCCCGGTTTTGCTACTTTAGGGACTTCCAGGTAAGCTAGGACGATGAAATTGGGCATGCTTATCAAGGACCGGACCAGATTAAATTAGAAATAGTCGTTTTCCAGATTTGACCATCTGGGGGGGAGTGGGGGCCCATTAATTCGGAGAAAATAGAAAAATTTAAGTATTTTTAACTTACGAACAGTTGATCAGATCTTAATAGAATTTTGTGTTTGTAAGGATATCGTGTCTCAGAGCTGTTATTTTAAATCCCGACTGGATCTGGTGACACTGGGGGGGGAGGGTTGTTAGGGGGAAACCTAAAATCTTGGGAAACACTTAGAGTGGAGGGATCGGGATGAAACTTGGTGGGAAAAATAAGCACAAGTCCTAGATACATGATTGACATAAGCAGAACGGATCCGCTCTCTTTGGGGTAGTTGGGGGGAGGGTTAATTCTGAAAAATTAGAAAAAATGAGGTATTTTTAACTTACGAACCAGTTATCGGATCTCAATGAAAATTGATATTTAAAAGAATATTGTGTCTCAGAGCTCTTATTTTAAATCCCGACCGGATCTGATGACGTGGGGGGAGTTGGGAGGGGGAAACCTAAAACTTGGAAAACACTTAGAGTGGAAGGATCGGGATGAAACTTGGTGGTAAAAATAAGTACAAGTCGTAGATACATGATTGACATAACCGGAACGGATCCACTCTCTTTGGGGTAGTTGGGGGGGGGGAAGGGTAATTCTGAAAAATAAGAAAAAATGAGGTATTTTTAATTTACAAACAGGTGATCGGATCTCAATGAAATTTGATATTTAGAAGGATATCGTGTCTCAAAGCTCTTATTTTAAATCCCGAACAGATACGGTGACATTTGGGGGGGAGTTGGGAGGGGGAAACCTAAAACTTGGAAAACACTTAGAGTGGAGGGATCGGGATGAAACTTGGTGGGAAAAATAAGCACAAGTCCTAGATACATGATTGACATAGCCGGAACGGATCTGCTCTCTTTGGGGTAGTTGGGGGGGGGGGGGGGGTTAATTCTGAAAAATTAGGAAAAATGAGGTATTTTTAACTTACGAACCGGATATCGGATTTCAATGAAATTTGATATTTAGAAGGATATCGTGTCTAAGAGCTCTTATTTTAAATCCCTACCGGATCTGCTCTCTTTGGGGTAGTTGGGGGGGGGGGTTAATTCTGAAAAATTAGGAAAAATGAGGTAGTTTTAACTTACGAACCGGTTATCGGATTTCAATGAATTTTGATATTTAGAAGGATATCATGTCTAAGAGCTCTTATTTTAAATCCCTACCGGATCTGGTGACATGGGGAGAGTTGGGAGGGGGAAACCTAAAACTTGGAAAACACTTAGAGTGGAGGGATCGGGATGAAACTTGGAGGGAAAAATAAGCACAAGTCCTAGATACATGATTGACATAACCGGAACAGATCAGCTCTATTTGGGGTGGTTGGAGGGGGGGGGTTAATTCTGAAAAATTAGAAAAAATGAGGTATTTTTAACTTACGAACGGGTGATCAGATCTCAATTAAATTTGATATTTAGAAGGATATCGTATCTCAAAGCTCTTATTTTAAGTCCCGACCGGATCTGGTGACATTGGGGGAGTTTGGGGTGGGGAAACCTAAAATCATGGAAAGCGCTTAGATTGGTGGGATCGGGATGAAACTTGTCGGGAAAAATAAGCAGAAGTCTTAGATACGTTATTTACATAATTGGAACGGATCCGATCTATTGGGGGGGGGGGTGGTTAGTTCTGAAAAATTAGAAAAAATGACGTATTTTTAACTTACGAAGGAGTGATCGAATCTTTATGAAACTTCATATTTAGAAGGACTTCGTGACTCAGATCTCTTATTTTAAATCTCAACCGTATCCAGCGTAATTTGGGGGGGGGAGCAGTTTAGGTGAACCGGAAATCTTAGAAAATACTTAAAGCGGTGAGATCAGGATGAAACTGGATGGGAAGAATAAAAACCTGTCTAAAACACGTGGAGTTTGGGGTGGGGAAACCTAAAATCATGAAAAACGCTTAGATTGGTGGGATCGGGATGAAAGTTGTCGGGAAAAATAAGCAGAAGTCTTAGATACGTGATTTACATAATTGGAACGGATCCGCTCTATTGGGGGGGGGGGTTAATTCTGAAAAATTAGAAAAAATGACGTATTTTTAACTTACGAAGGAGTGATCGGATCTTTATGAAACTTCATATTTAGAAGGACTTCGTGACTCAGATCTCTCATTTTAAATCAACCGGATCCAGCATAATTTGGGGGGGGGGGCTGTTTAGGGGAAACGGAAATCTTAGAAAATACTTAAAGCGGTGAGATCAGGATGAAACTGGATGGGAAGAATAAAAGCCTGTCTAAAACACGTGATTGGACCGGATTTGCTCTCTTTGGTGGACTTGGGGAGGGGGGGTTAATTTTGAAAATTGAGGTATTTGTAACTTACGAAAGGGTGACCAGATCTTAATGAAATTTGATATTTAGAAGGGTCTTGCGCTTTAAAGCTCAAATTTTAAATTCCGACCAGATCCTGTGACATTGGGGGGAGTTGGAGGGGGAAACCGGAATTCTTTCAAACGTGAAAATTGGGGTATTTTTATTTTACGAATAGGTGATCAGATCTTAATGAAATTTGATATTTAGAAGGAATTCATGTCTCAGAGCTCTTATTTCAAATCCCGACCAGATCTTTTGACATTGGGGGATGTTGGAGGGGGAAATCTTGGAAAACACTTGGAGTGGAGGAATCGGGACGAAGCTTGGTGGATAGAATAAGCAAATGTCCTTGATACGTGATTGACGGGAACGTACTGGATTCACTCTCTTTGGGGGAGTTGGGGTAGGGGTTGAGTGATTTGACGAGTTTGGTGCTTCTGGACGTGCTAGGACGATGAAAATTGGTAGACTTGTCAGGGAGCTGCACAAATTGACTTGGCAAAGTCGTTTTCCCAGATTCGACCATCTGGGGGGCTGAAGGGAGAGGAAAAATTTGAAAAAATTAGGTATTTATAACATACGAGTGGGTGATCGGATCTTAATGAATTTTGATATTTAGAAGGACATCGTGACTCTGAGCTCTTATTTAAATACTGATGGCATTAAGCCTCTTATTTTCCTTTTAAATCAATCTATTGATTCATAGAATTTTGCTAGAGCTCATACCATATGATCTCTTGGCTCTTAGCTCTTCTTGCCTCGTCACAAGTGCCATATGAGCTCTTAGCTATTGTTTTCTGGTGGATGGGGTCGGGGGGATTGGGTTACGTGGGAGGACCTTTTCATATAGGAATTTGTCTTGGGGTAAGATCATTTCAACGAGAGGGGGCGATGGATATTCCAGCATTATTTAAAAAAAGAATATGAATGGAATTAAAAAAAACAAGTTTTTTTCAACTGAAAGTAAGGAGTAACATTAAAACTTAAAACAAACAGAGATTATTGCATATATGATGGGGTTCGTCCCCTCGTCAATACTTCGCTGTTTACGCTAAACTATTTTTTTATACTTAATCCACCTTCCATTCTGGAAAAGCAATACAAAAATTGTCCGTTAGTTAAAAATTGCTGAGTAATAAAGTAGCTAGAGTAATAACTAAACACAATAAAAAAGTGAATATGACTGGCCAAGAGTGGTATCCTGTATTATTTCAGTAGTCCGTGCCTTTTTTGAATTGCTTATTTCGTTTTTTGTGCTATTTTTACTTACTTTTCTTTTTCTCTCTCCTTTTTGCTCCGTTGTGTTGAAAACTTTGTATTTTTGTATTTCTGTGTCATGACCTAATATCGTGCAGTAATTTTCAAATTTGTTACTAATTCATGGTTTATTTTTATCCATAAATATCGTTTCTATGACAAGAGTTAGTGCAGTAACAGGATTCTTCTTGTTCTTTTGCTATTCTTTTTTTAGTTTTTTCCTCTACTTCATTTTCTCATGTTATGTGAACGATGAGTGTTCAATAAATAAATAAAAATTAACGGGATCCACTCCCACACTCAATAAATTTAACCCTCCTGCCCACTTTCCAATGGACCCATACACAGAGACTTTTATGAAATTACATTTGCAGCAACAGAACAGGAGTCTCCGTGCCATCATTGTGGGGCCCTTGAGCTGGCGATGGTATAGCTAGGTGAACCTCAGAATAATAACTTATCACCCATTTTCCTCCTGAAAAATAAAGTTTCGTCCTGAATAATATTATACGGTTGAAATAGAATATATTATTAGTGCATAAAAAGAATATATTATAAAGCTTGAAAACATAAACAATAGTCCTAGTAACTCTTAGAGATGTTCACTTGTATAGACATCTGGGGGATACTGCCTGCTTGCACGTAGAGACCACATACTAATTTTTAAGAGTTCAGCTTTAAATAAGGTTAGTTGTCCCCCTTTCCCCCAATCCTGGCCTTTACGCTTCATTTTTCTATACAAAGTTCGTTTATTGTGACTCTTTGCTTTTATTTGAAAAACCTTAACTTTTAATCTTAATTTTGTTCAGTTTTAATAGCCTACCCGGAATTACCCTAAAAGAGAAGGGCCACCCTCCCCAAGTCCTTCCCACTAAATGAAAATTGTATTTCTGAGAAGCAACAAGGGTGTAGCATCAGCATTTTCATTGAGAGATTTACAGAGGGGTGTTCATCCTTGGAGTCAAAGAGCAACCATTGGATTGTCCTTATTATTAAACTAAAAACATAACCACTAGCCCCATTTTGAGGGTCAGCATAGTTAACTATGCTGAAAAAATAATTATTATACTGAAAAAAAGAAACCTATAGCAGTATTCTTGAGGGTCAGGTGAGACCCTTCCAAAGAACAATAAACATCGTTCCCTACTCCCATGGAATTTCACTTTGACTCTTAAATAATTACACTTAGGGGGGCGGGGTGTCCATCGTTGGGGCTTTGGTCACTTCATCTTTGCTAGGGCGATCTTACAACAAATTCCCCCGACAATTAAACAGTCCTGTCCTTTTGAGTTGGTTCTTAACCAGCGAAATCGATTAGTAACTGTTCTATCCAAGTTGAATCCTAATTGGGAACCTTAAAGAAAGAATAACAATTTATTTCACCTTGAAACAACTATGATTTCATTCCTGAAAAAGAATATTTATATTAAACTGAGGGCAATCAGACTTGAGTTGACGAAAATATTTTATTTTCTAAAATATGTATTATTTTCATCGTGATGAATAATCTGTCTTATTTTTGACGACTAGGGCTCTTCAAACCCCCTCTTCCTTCCCAGAACTTATGTGAGAGGTCCCAAGCAACTCAGTTATTTCCCCTTTGAGCAGGTATATATTATTTAACCAATGATGAAAAACCTATTTTAAGAACAAGGCCCCCTCAAGCCCCCTCGTCCTCTTAGAACTAACGAAATAGATCCCCTATTATAGTTACTCTCCCTTTGAGTAGGTACGGTTTTATTATGAACAGGAATAAATTATTCTCATCGTGGTGAAAACCCTTTTTTAGAATGAGCAATGACCTTAACCCCCCTCCCTCCCAGAGGCATTGAACAAGGGTCCTCTCAATATACTACTATTTCAGCACTTCACCAAGCGTAAGACGCTAGGTGTTTTGCAACTAAAACACTGTTCAAGAGATTTCTAGTCACTCATGCATCAGACATAGTTAGGGTTCTTTCCTCTTTTTGAAACATATTATGGCCAAAATTTTGGTCCTTTTTTCTCATTATAGTCCTTAAAAAGAGGATTGGTCTAGGGAAATATGCACAAGCGAATCTAAAACCGTGATTAACATCTTTTTCTGTTTTTTAAAGGTATAGTTAATCGGTAAAAGAATATAATATTTTAATTATGATGAAAGGCCCATTTCTTTTGGACTAGGGAGCCCTCTCAGAGGCGACAACAAAGAGGCTTTGTTTAATAGTATGTAAATTTAGGTGGGCCCTGTACCGTTGAACAAGAGCCCCTAGATATCCTATTTTCTGGAAAAATTTATTACTTTTTAAGCCTCTTGTCTGGCGTAAAAAAATAAAAAATTAGTGTCAAAACAAATAATTGACCGTCAATCTTTTCAAAAAATATTACTGTTTATTATTTGTCATATAATTTTACTTACGATAAAGACTGACCGTCTGCTTATCATGGTTTCGCCGGACAGCAGGCCCAATATCTTCACCATGGACTGGGGGAGCGCAGAAGCTCCCTCTTCAGCTTAAGTTGTCAGTTTTATATTCAATATTTGTTTCTTGCAGCCTCTTCTTAAGCATCTTTATCGCGAAGCATGATAACTTCAATTTTTCATGATGTTCTCTAGGTACTATGTGTTATGTACCCGCTAGCAAAAATATAGTACTGATAAAACATCAAAATGTTGTGTACCCCTCTTGCTTAAACCATGTCAGGGGGAGGGAGCTTACAAAATAATTCATTACTATTGTCAAAATGATCCATACTTAACTATTTGCATGTACCATTAAAAAAATATTTTGCAGGCTCCTGCATCTATCGTAAATATAATGCGCTTTTACTTAAATATTCACGCTAGCTGAAAGTCTTAGTTCCATTGTATGAGAAAAATAATTCTTTATTTGCGATCCGCTTGCCCAGATTGATCAGTATCAGAGCGTCAATTAACCAGATGCAAAAAGCATCCTTATTAGATAAGATGCTAAAGACGCACCCTTATTTATCAGCTACCGGCAGTGGAGTTTTGACAATGCACTATTATTAAAGGCTTAACCCAGATAGTTGACTGTTGTTGGAATTCGGAAAGCATTTAGTTGAAGCTGTTGGAATTCGGAAAGCATTTTGAAATATGGAACAAATTTACGGTAAAAGCATACTAGTGAGAAATATGACTATATTATCTGGAGAACTATGTAATGGCGGGGGAGGGAAGGAGTCTTACTTTTAAATTTTATATTGAGATTTGTATCACCTCCAATTTGAGTGTACTCATCCCCTTTGTTTGTGGAGGGGGAGGGCGAGATATCCTTATTATGCTAAGAACCTTACCCGCAAATATGCTCAGATCAATTCCTCGGATCAGTCTGTTATATTGTAAGCTAGACTGAAGAAATTGCATTTTTGAATACTGGCTTTATAGCCCCAGGGCACAAAGGGAATTACCGGGTCCCATAAGCCCTATGAGAATGACAAAATCTTGCATAGCGATGCTGAAAATCAAAAGATTCTTTGACCACGTCACGGACCCTTTTCCCGCTCTTGAAAATCAATAGATGACAGCATATCTTTGTGTTTTAGCAGCAATGAAAATAAAAATGACAGTCCAAAGAAAGGCTTGAGTAAACTTCCACTAAGAAAAAACCTCTACCAAAGTCATTTACATAAGTAAACATTGGACCAAGATTATTTTTTTTACAACCGAGGATTCCACACCTGACTGATGGGCCCAGAAAATTTTTCCTACAGCCGTAAGTTTTTAAACAGTTATTATTGTACCTAATAACCAAAGGATTTTACAAGAAAAATATACCAAGTTACATAACAAGCAGGTGTAGATAATCAATAATACCAACGTCTTGCCTTGAGGGAATCGTCGTTAAACTCCTTCGTGAGTTACACTAGTAAAGAAGAAAAGAGCAGCAGCTATGCGTTTACTTAAATCCAAAGGCCCCGAATAATTAATAAAAATTGATTCACAGCCCCGTAATGCTGTCTGAGAGGTTGTTCCAGAGGGTTACACTCACGTGACGAAACCCAAAAGCTGACCTCACTATATTTCTTTTCTCATATTCCAGCTTAAGTATCTACATTCCTAGTATGGTGTAAATAGGCTGGCATAATATCATTCCAAAATTACAAAACCATAATTTTGGCAAAAGATCCCGTAACCAACCAGCATTCAAATTTTAGAAATGGTAGCAACATGTAAGTGCATCACTAAAATTAGCCCACTCATTTTCAGTGATCTTTTGCCCTGCTCCAGCAGCAAGATTTTTAAGGACTTAAGGATTTTACTACTGAATTTTTATTCTTTTAATTATATTCTATTATGTTTCATATTATTATATTTCATATTATTATATTTTATTATATGTTATTTTATTTCATATTATTATATTTCATTAGCTCTACTTAAACTATGAACCAACCATATACAAGAAATCCCTAAATAAAAATGTATCCCTAAATGGAATTGAAAAGCTTTTCTAGTCTAAAAGGTTTCCATTTGCGTGAATGTCCCCTCGATAAAACTATTAGTGCTAAAGATGTAACCTTGATTAAGAATAAATGACAATCAACTCACTTTATTTAGAAAGTAAGTCTGGTAATGAAGCTTCTTGTTTTGGAAGGTTAAGTCACAATCTAGTTTTTGTGAAAATTATAATATGCAATTTTAGATCCATTTGAAAGTTAACATAGGGAACAACTAATTATTTGACATTACCTGATTCAAAATAATCGAAAAAAAAATTCCTTTGTAGAATATGGTTGCAACCTCTTTCAAAAGAGCTTATGAAAAATATTCTGGGAACGTCTTTGTAGGGAGGCCGTTTCACATTGCAATAAATAATCAGACGGAGTTTTGTTTGTAAATGTTCCAATCCACGTTTGGGTTGTTAAAAAAAAAGAATAAGATAATCTTTAGAAATTTTAAGCTCCAGAGGTCTTTTAAATGGTCGCCATTCTCCCTGAGATATTATCACCGAGATATTTAAACTTAGTTTTGATCTTGATTCTTAGAGATTCTTAGAGGTATATAAACCTAAAACATTATCCTCCAAAGTAAATCTAGTATGTACTACATTGTTTTCTTTAAATGTTAAAATGACGATTTAAAATATTTTTGAATTATGACGGAATCATTTAAACATTGTTTATTGTCTAGTCAAAATGGGGTTTTTGCAAGTGTTGAATCTTGGCATATTGTCAAATTCTCAGTAGCTTCTCTGGTTGGGAATCTTCGGTAGGCCAGAATTATATCTGGGGGATTAAATAATATTTGATAGTTTGAACAGGAAACACTAAGAAATTTTAGGAATTTGTTAGCCTAGGGGTGGGACAAACTTCAGTACCTTCCCCCTGGTTAGGTCACTGGCCCAAGTTCTTTTGAATTCTTTTGATCAAACATAAAAAAATAATGTAAATTTGGAACAAAAAAAGACTTTCCTGCAGTTGTATGTTAAAAATATACTCTAGTTTTACTGATCACGTGTGTGACGTAATCTTCGTAAACCAATCAAATCATTTCTCATTTATACATAAATAAATAGCTTACCCTTTTTAAAACTTGATTAATTTCAAAAAATGTTGCGTAAATATATACCATTAAAAAGTACACAAAGCTAAATTACCATCTTATTCGTTCGTCTTTCGGAAAATTTCAGCAAGTAAAAGGAACAAACTAATTAGAACAACAAGTCTGAGGAATATAGTTAGAACAGTCTAAGTTTAGTGGGGGGAGGGTAAGTCTTTCTGGGGTTTGAAAGTAATTTTTGGGGAATTTTTTAAACCCGAGTGCTTTGCTCCTAGTGTGAAATCAAAAGAATTGAGCGAAGTTAAAAAGTTATTGCTGTGGTAGTAAAGTTTTGAACTTTTGCAAAATAACAATCTTCTCTTTTAATTTCGAATGTTTTTTTTTTAATGGTGAAACAGATGTTTCTTTCGCTACTAATCGAAAATATTTGATTCTTAAGTTTCTTAACTTAAGGTTTCCTGAGTTTTGCGTTCCTACAGATACAGATATATCTGGAAATGTTCTTTTTAGAGATATTCCCAGAATACAAATTAAAATTTCCCAATATAAACTTTTATTTTTTTAATCTGTAAAAAGTTTAGTGAAACTCTTGATTTTTGAATGGATTCAAAAGTATGTGCGTAAGACCTTTACAAGTTAAACTTTTTTTTCATTTGTTATATTAAGATAAACAACTTGCGACCTTATTCTCTTTTATAAACATAAAAGCTTTCTGAAAAGTTTCAAACAGGATTTATAGCTGACTATAGTAGTAATATCCTTTTATGGTTTAAACAGGAGCCCTGTCCCTTCCAATCCCAGTCCTGATAATCATTTGATGCGATATTTTTAAAGCAAAACGGCTCAGGCATGCAGAAAAATCGCAAAAACGTTCACACTAAGCATCGGCACTGTTTCTGTTTTTGAGAAAAACAGAAACAGAAAAAAACAGTTAGAAAAAAAACAGAACAGAAACAGAAACAGGTCAAACAAAAACAGGTGACCTGTTTCTGTAATCTATTCTGTTTTTTGAAAAAACAGAAAACAGCTGTTTTTTTTAAAAAACAGCTGTTTTAACAGCTGTTTTTCCTGTTTTTTCCTTACTTCTTCTATTTCTAATAGGAAAGAAAACATTTTCTTGTTAAATCCTTGTAGTCACATACAAAAGATGAGCAACTTCGTGTAATTCAACACACTAGCGTATTTTTAGGGGGGGGGGGTGAAATTTGTCATAAAATGTGTCCAATCGGGTGATACCAATGCTATATTCCTTTCAAGCTTAAATGTCATTTATAATTGACAATTTACCCTAGTTGCTCTTAGACCGTTGCTTTAGCGGTAAACCATTGCTCAAAGCATATACCAACACTATATTCACCGCTTAAAGCACGGATGCTTTCAAGCCGAGGCTACTTAGACCGCTGCTTGCTAATATATACCAGACAGACACAGAGTCATCCCATCTAGCTTATGTCCACCGCTTAAGTTAGAGGCTATTTAAACCGTCGCTATAGCGGTAACCCATTGCTCTAAGCAAATACCAACGCTCTATAACGCTCTATGGTTAGACCATTGCTCAACTGGTAATAACCCTCCGCTACACACATACAAAGGTGTCTAGGTTCACCGCTTAAAGTACGGATGCCTTCAAGCCGTGGCTTGTTGGACCGCTGTTCTAGCGGTAACCCATTGCTCTAAGTAAATACCAACGCTATATTCCTCTTTTATATGGGGTTTCATTGAGCCCATGTTTGCCGCTTAAAGCACGAATCCTTAAAGCCGTCAATGGTTAGACCGTTGCTCAAGCGGTAATAGCCATCCGCTACACATATACCAACAGTAGAGACATTGTCATATGGGGTTCCCATCTAGCCCATGTCCACTGTATAGCGTTCAAGCTTCTCTCTCTTTCTCTATCTCTCTCTTTCGCTCAGATTTACCCCGCCGTGAATTAGCATGAGAGGTTGACTCTAGTTGAGCATTGTGGAGTGACATGCATGAGAGGAAAATTTTCAAGTAGTCAACCCGTAGTCAACGGGTTGACTATTTCGGCATTGTCAAGGGACATGCATGCACGGAGAGGTGTAGCATAAATGGGAGACAGTCACAACGGCAATCAAAGGGGTAAAATTAACCTTGACTGGGTTGCCCACTTAATTGGACAATCGGTCTTAGCTTTTTTCTACAACTGGCCATGACTTTGACTTTTCCCACAACTATTCCCTTTTTGTTTAAATTCAAAAATCAACGGTATCATGGTATCATGCCCGCTAGATGTGCGTTTCGGTACGGTAGGTACGGGTAGGTATCATGCGTTTCGGTATCATGCCCGCTAGATAGCGCGGCATTTGAAAAAAAAACAGAAAAAAAAAACAGAAAACAGATAAAAAAAAAAACAGAAACGGAAAAAAACAGATGAAAAAAAAAACAGAACAGAAACAGAAACAGGTAAAACAAAAACAGGTAGCCTGTTTCTCTTTTCTGTTCTGTTTTTTGTAAAAACAGAAACAGAAACAGGCAGAAACAGGCAAGAAAAAACAGAAACAGAAACAGAAAACAGAAACAGTGCCGATGCATAGTTCACACAGAGACGATTACCTACAGCCGTTGAAGCGCAAAAATGATAATGGGATATTTAAACAGAGAAACATAAAAAAAACATTATATTTTTATTTAATACGAATATTATGAGATATTTAAACAGCAAATGCATAAGATAGGCTAAATTAGGTTCTAGAAGCCAATAACAATATTCAAGTGGATAACTTGTATAAGCCTAGGCTAGCTATACCTTAATTAAGAATATAATTCTCATCTTGTATGTTGATTTCCCTTGAAATATTCCTCCAAGGGCTAAGGATTGAAATTTTGGATTATAAGGACATGACCCTCATATTTTTTTCAAATATTAATAGAAAACTTCTGATAAGCATGATATTTTTTCAAAAACTAGCTATTTATGGTTCTACAAATCTTTCAATTCAAAATAACAGATGCGGTCTTCAACAGCAAAGTAAAAATAATTCAACGCACCAGGTGAACCGTTGTGACCCAAAAACTTGCAGTAAAAACAGAAAAAATTTGTTGTTTCGCACAAAAACGGTAGTTTTTGCGAGAAATAACATCACTGGGAACCCAGGGTTAAGTGCAAAACACCAAAAATACAGTTTTGTAAACTTGACGTTAACTGGAGTGACTAAACACTTTAATTAAGTTTTTCAGTATTCTATGGTCGTGATTTATAAGTTTTAGACTGTTGCCAGTTCCTTATGTATAAGTAATAGCTGTGGTATATTTTCAGCATACCGTATTTTGAATTAACACCATGAGCTTGCATTTAGCATCAGACGTAAGTGTGCTTTCTTTTAGCATTAAACAGCTTCAATACTTTCTAAACTTGCATTTTTCAAGCTTTCCAGTATTCTAGGGTTACCATTTATAGACTTTAGACTGTTGCCAGCTCCGTATGTGAAAGTAATAGTTGTGGTATCATTTGTAGGGTCTGTCTGCCAATTTCTATTCTTTGAAATAAAGCTGGTTTGTGTATAAAGCCTAAAACCAAAATTAAATTATATCTAAAGATAGACAAAAAATGCCATTTCATTTGAATATGTAAATTACATAACATTTGACCATTTCATCAAGCGATGAAGTCGATGGTGCTAAAATACAAGTGAAAATAACAAAGAGCAATGGTATCTCTAACGATTTCCAAGGATCTACAAGAGAGAGGATAACAAAGATATCCAAGGGATCTCTAAAAAGATATGAAAAACTATGAAAAAGGTAAAAATCACCCGTCAAAAACTATAGAATGAGGCAAAGATAGCAAGAGATTTGAAAACTATGAGAGAGAGATATATAGGAGAGGGAGAAAGAAAGAGAGAGAGAGAGAGAGAGAGAGAGAGAGAGAGAGAGAGAGAGAGAGAGAGAGAGAGAGAGAGAGAGAGAGAGAGAGAGAGAGAGAGAGAGAGAGAGAGAGAGAGAGAGAGAGAGAGAGAGAGAGAGAGCAATTCAATTTAATTTCCAGGTAGTTAGCTTCCTTTGTGCAGCTTTTGAGGAAAAAATTATGTCCCGCATTTGGAGGGGTATCAAGTTTCCATCAAAAGGGAAAAAAGAAAGATTTTGAAATATAAAACAAATTGTTTTTGATGATGTATCTATATATATAAAAATAAGTTGTCTGTGTGTGGATCTGTGGATCTGTGGATCAGGTGACGTCACCTGAAAAAACTGGATCAGGTGACAAAACTGAAAACTGAAAAAATTAAAAAAAGGCAAAAACTACAAAAAAAACTAAAAACTAATAAAAAAATAAAAAAGCTAAAAAACTAAAAAAACTAAAAAAAGGCAAAAACTACAAAAAAACTAAAAACTAATAAAAAAGCAAAAAAACTAAAAAAACTAAAAAAAGGCAAAAACTACAAAAAAAAACTAAAAACTAATAAAAAAAATAAAAAAGCTAAAAAACTAAAAAAAACTTAAAAAACTAAAAAAAGGTAAAAAACTAAAAAAACTAAAAACTAAAAAAAAACTAAAAAAAGGAAAAAACTGAAAAATAAGCTAAAATAAAGGTAAAAAAAACCAATAAAAAAAACTAAAAAAAAACTGAAAAAACTAAAAAAAAGGCAAAAACTACAAAAAAAAAAAACTAAAAACTAATAAAAAAAGTAAAAAAGCTAAAAAACTGAAAAAACTAAAAAAACTAAAAAAAGGTAAAAAACTAAAAAAATAAAAAATAAAAAAACTAAAAAAAAGGAAAAAACTGAAAAATAAGCTAAAATAAAGGTAAAAACCAATAAAAAACTAAAAATAAAAAAAGGAAAAAACTAAAAAAAATTTTCATCTAAAAAACTAAAAAAAACTAAAAAAGGTAAAAACTAAAAAACTAAAAAAGAAAAAAATAAATGACGACACTCAAAGAGAAAGCGACCCAGGACAAAAGGAATGTTCGATTAGCAATCAACAAAGCACCGGGACACAGGGAGTATAAATGACGACCAGGACATAAGTAAAAAAAAAACTAACAAAACTAAAAAGAAGGTAAAAACTACAAAAAAAACTAAAAAGAAAAAAACTAAAAAAAGGCAAAAAACTACAAAAAAAAAACAAAAACTAATAAAAAAGCTAAAAAACTAAAAAAACTAAAAAAAAAGAAAAAAAGGAAAAAACTAAAAAAAATTTTCATCTAAAAAACTTAAAAAAAACTAAAAAAGGTAAAAACTAAAAGAACTAAAAAAGAAGAAAATAAATGACGACACTCAAAGAGAAAGCGACCAGGACAAAAGGAATGTTCGATTAGCAATCAACAAAGCACCGGGACACAGGGAGTATAAATGACGACCAGGACATAAGTAAAAAAAAAAAACTAACAAAACTAAAAAGAAGGTAAAAACTACAAAAAAAAAAGAAAAAAAAAACTAAAAACTAATAAAAAAACTAAAAAATCTAAAAATCTAAATAAACTAAAAAAGAAAAAAAAAAGGAAAAAAATAAAGGAGAAAAACAAAACTAAAAAACGAATGTATATACAGACCGGGACACCGGGATACAAATGACGACCGGGACACAGGGAATATAAATGACGACCGGGACACAGGGACACAACTACAACGGGGACACCGGGGGAAACAGGGGATATAAATGACGACCGGGACACCGGGACAGGGAATGGTCGATCAGCAATCACCATCAACAAAGCTCAAGGGCAATCATTAGAATCATGAGGTATAGATCTGAATACAGATTGTTTTCCCATGGACCATTA
>NC_088881.1:9568522-9682720 GCF_032884065.1 Artemia franciscana
GCGTAAGTCGTTACGCGCCATATTAGTTATGCGCCATTTTAGTTGTGTCCCTTTGTCCCACCTGTGAAAATAGATAGATTTATATATGTGTTTCAAACTACGCAAAAATTGCGAATAAACAAAATTCTTGGCTTTCCCATTGTCTGTGCATATGCAAAGCCGTATGTACTAATAATGACGTCATATACAAACACTCTTTTTACAAACAAACAAACATGCATCCACATAACTCGTTTTTATATAGATAGATACAATACAAATTAACTGCGTAAAACTTGCGAATAAACAACATTCTTTGCTGTCCAATTGTCGCTGCATATAAATACATTGTCAGGTTTACCGACCCTCGAACATGCAACGTACAATTGTCCAAGGGAAAAACAATCAGGATTAAGATCTATACCACATTTTTCTAATGATTGACCTTGAGCTTTGTTAATGGTGATTGCAAATACTAATCGAGTTGGGAATTGCAATCTTTTAAATTGTAAAAGCAGATCCGTTGGAATCATGGGAATGCGAGGAATAAGAACAGCCTCACCCTCATAAGGCCCTGTCAAGATTGTGGCCTCTATTAGGTTTTCCATTGTTTTTTTTTTACAGCAAGTCGCGTGCCATTGCAAAGCTTTGGTGGGTTGATATTTCTTAAAAGTATTATTGGTACGCCTATTTTTAGTTGTAGCACGTGTGGTGGAAACCCTGAGAATAATATCTCGAGGTAAAAACTGATCACCGAGCATAACGATGGCCACTTCGTCGATAGTTGGAGCATTGTATCAACGCACATGTTGGCCAGGAGGCGTTTTGTCAGCGGAAATAACAATTTTATGCGTATAAGTAGGCATCAAATCGATGGCTGTTTTGAACAGACGCTCTAAATTATTATTTTCGTGGAAAAGATGTTGTAATTGGGAAACGATTGTCATTTCAATGTTGGGAGAAATTTCGCAACGTGCATTCAATTCAGAATTTCTATCACTGATGAAGTACAATTGTAAAAATTTATGATTCTCGCCTGAGAATGGTAGAAGAGACCCTGCTCTATGATAAATTTGCCCATTTACTTTGAAAGTAGACATAAATTGATCTGGATTTTCAATTTGGGCTTCAAACGACGTCATTTGGAAACATGAGTTGTATTTTCTGATTCATTTATATTCCTTATGTCCCGGTGTCTCGGTCGTCATTTATATCCCCCTGTTTTATATCCCGCTTATTTTTCAGGTTTTTCCTTTTTTTAGTTTTTTTTTTACTTTTTTAGATCTTTTAGTTTTTACGTTTTTTAGTTTTTTTTAGTTTTTTAGATGAATTTTTTTTTTAGTTTTTTACCTTTTTTTTTCTTTTTAGTTTTTATTGGTTTTTACCTTTTTTTAGCTTTTTATCTTTTTTATTTTTTTTTTTTATTTTTATTTTTAATTTTATTAGTATTCTTTTTCTCTTCTATTTTTCATTTTTCCTTTTTTTTAGTTTTTTTTAGTTTTTAGTTTTTTAAGTTTTTTCCTTTTTTTAGTTTCTTTAAATTTTTTAGTTTTTCGGCTTTTTTATTTTTTTATTAGTTTTTAGTTTTTTTTGTAGTTTTTGCCTTTTTTTAGTTTTTTCAGTTTTTTTTTAGTTTTTATTTTTTTACCTTTTTTAGCTGAACCAGGATTTTAACCTGGGACCTTCATTCTCCGTTCTGACACCCTCTCTCACCGAGTGACTACTCAAGCAAGTTCATTTTGGTGTTTTAAATGGTATATTATTAACCAAATTAATGTGTTTTACAATATACTAAGCATCGTCATAACAAAAATGACGGCAACTAATTTCATGACGTCAGCCGCAACATGACGTCACCTGATCCACAGATCCACAGACCCACAGACAGACAGACAACTTATTTTTATATATATATATATATATATATATATATATATATATATATATATATATATATATATATATATATATATATATATATATATATATATACTAGCTGTTGGGGTGGCGCTTCGCGCCACCCCAACACCTAGTTGGTGGGGGCGCTTCGCGCCCCCCCCAAGCCCCCCGCGCGCGTAAGTCGTTACGCGCCATAATAGTTACGCGCCATTGTAGTTGTGTCCCTATGTCCCACCTGTGAATATAGATATATATATATATATATATATATATATATATATATATATATATATATATATATATATATATATATATATATATATATATATGGTTTTAACTACGTAAAACTTGCGAATATACAACATTCTTTGCTCTCCCATTGTCTTTGCATATAAATAGATTGTCAGGTTTACCGACTCTTGAACATGCAACATATAATGGTCCATGGGAAAACAATCTGTATTCAGATCTATACCTCATGATTGTAATGATTGCCCTTGAGCTTTGTTGATGGTGATTGCTAATCGACCATTCCCTGTCCCGGTGTCCCGGTCGTCATTTATATCCCCCTGTTTCCCCCGGTGTCCCCGTTGTAGTTGTGTCCCTGTGTCCCGGTCGTCATTTATATTCCCTCTGTCCCGGTCGTCATTTGTATCCCGGTGTCCCAGTCTGTATATACATTCGTTTTTTAGTTTTGTTTTTCTCCTTTATTTTTTTCCTTTTTTTTTCTTTTTTAGTTTATTTAGATTTTTAGATTTTTTAGTTTTTTTATTAGTTTTTAGTTTTTTTTTCTTTTTAGTTTTTTTGTAGTTTTTACCTTCTTTTTAGTTTTGTTAGTTTTTTTTTTTACTTATGTCCTGGTCGTCATTTATACTCCCTGTGTCCCGGTGCTTTGTTGATTGCTAATCGAACATTCCTTTTGTCCTGGTCGCTTTCACTTTGAGTGTCGTCATTTATTTTTTTCTTTTTTAGTTCTTTTAGTTTTTACCTTTTTTAGTTTTTTAGATGAAAATTTTTTTTAGTTTTTTCCTTTTTTTCTTTTTAGTTTTTTATTGGTTTTTACCTTTATTTTAGCTTATTTTTCAGTTTTTTCCTTTTTTTAGTTTTTTTTTATTTTTTATTTTTTTTAGTTTTTTACCTTTTTTTAGTTTTTTTAGTTTTTTTAGTTTTTTAGCTTTTTTACTTTTTTTATTAGTTTTTAGTTTTTTTTGTAGTTTTTGCCTTTTTTTAGTTTTTTCAGTTTTTTTTAGTTTTTTATTGGTTTTTACCTTTATTTTAGCTTATTTTTCAGTTTTTTCCTTTTTTTTAGTTTTTTTTAGTTTTTTTTAGTTTTTTTTAGTTTTTTTAGTTTTTTACCTTTTTTTAGTTTTTTAGCTTTTTTATTTTTTTTATTAGTTTTTAGTTTTTTTTGTAGTTTTTGCCTTTTTTTAGTTTTTTTAGTTTTTTAGCTTTTTTATTTTTTTGCAGTTTTTACCTTCTTTTTAGTTTTGTTAGTTTTTTGATTGCTAATCGAACATTCCTTTTGTCCTGGTCGCTTTCTCTTTGAGTGTCGTCATTTATTTTTTTCTTTTTTAGTTCTTTTAGTTTTTACCTTTTTTAGTTTTTTAGATGAAATTTTTTTTTAGTTTTTTCCTTTTTTTCTTTTTAGTTTTTTATTGGTTTTTACCTTTATTTTAGCTTATTTTTCAGTTTTTTCCTTTTTTTTAGTTTTTTTTTATTTATTTTTTTTAGTTTTTTACTTTTTTTTAGTTTTTTTAGTTTTTTAGCTTTTTTACTTTTTTTTATTAGTTTTTAGTTTTTTTTTTGTAGTTTTTGCCTTTTTTTAGTTTTTTCAGTTTTTTTTTTAGTTTTTTATTGGTTTTTACCTTTATTTTAGCTTATTTTTCAGTTTTTTCCTTTTTTTTATTTTTTTTAGTTTTTTACCTTTTTTTTAGTTTTTTAGTTTTTTTAGTTTTTTAGCTTTTTTATTTTTTTTATTAGTTTTTAGTTTTTTTTGTAGTTTTTGCCTTTTTTTAGTTTTTTTAGTTTTTTAGCTTTTTTATTAGTTTTTAGTTTTTTTTTGTAGTTTTTGCCTTTTTTTAGTTTTTTCAGTTTTGACGTCACCTGATCCAGTTTTTTCAGGTGACGTCACCTGATCCATCCACAGACAGACAACTTATTTTTATAGATAGAAGATAGATATAAAAATAAGTTGTCTGTGTGTGGATCTGTGGATGGATCAGGTGACGTCACCTGAAAAAACTGGATCAGGAGACTTCAAAACTGAAAAAACTAAAAAAAGGCAAAAACTACAAAAAAACTAAAAACTAATAAAAAAAATAAAAAAGCTAAAACTAAAAAAACTAAAAAAAGGCAAAAACTACAAAAAAACTAAAAACTAATAAAAAAGCTAAAAAACTAAAAAAAAACTAAAAAAAGGCAAAAACTACAAAAAAACTAAAAACTAATAAAAAAAATAAAAAAGCTAAAAAACTAAAAAAACTAAAAAAACTAAAAAAAGGTAAAAAACTAAAAAAACTAAAAACTAAAAAAAACTAAAAAAAAGGAAAAAACTGAAAAATAAGCTAAAATAAAGGTAAAAACCAATAAAAAACTAAAAAAAAACTGAAAAAACTAAAAAAAGGCAAAAACTACAAAAAAAACTAAAAACTAATAAAAAAAGTAAAAAAGCCAAAAAACTAAATTAACTAAAAAAACTAAAAAAAGGTAAAAAACTAAAAAAAATAAAAAATAAAAAAAACTAAAAAAAGGAAAAAACTGAAAAATAAGCTAAAATAAAGGTAAAAACCAATAAAAAACTAAAAAGAAAAAAAGGAAAAAACTAAAAAAAATTTTCATCTAAAAAACTAAAAAAAACTAACAGGGGGATATAAATGACGACCGGGACACCGGGACAGGGAATGGTCGATTAGCAATCACCATCAACAAAGCTCAAGGGCAATCATTAGAATCATGAGGTATAGATCTGAATACAGTTTGTTTTCCCATGGACCATTATATGTTGCATGTTCAAGAGTCGGTAAACCTGACAATCTATTTATATGCAAAGACAATGGGACAGCAAAGAATGTTGTATATTCGCAAGTTTTACGTAGTTAAAACCATATATATATATATATATATATATATATATATATATATATATATATATATATATATATATATATATATATATATATATATATATATATATATATATATATATATTCACAGGTGGGACATAGGGACACAACTACAATGGCGCGTAACTATTATGGCGCGTAACGACTTATGCGCGCGGGGGGGCTTGGGGGGGGGGGGGGGGGGGGCGCAAAGCGCCCCTACCAACTAGGTGTTGGGGTGGCGCGAAGCGCCACCCCAACAGCTAGTATATATATATATATATATATATATATATATATATATATATATATATATATATATATATATATATATATATATATATATATATATATATATATACATATATATATATTCAGAGGTGGAACACATGGACACAACTACCATGGCGCGTAACTAATATGGCGCGTAACTAATATGGCGCGTAACGACTTACGCGCGCGGAGGGGCTTGGGGGGCCCAAAGTGCCCCACCAACTAGGTGTTGGGGTGGCGCGAAGCGCCACCCCAACAGCTAGTTGTATATGTATATCTATCTATCTATCTATCTATATAAAAATAAGTTGTATGTATGCATGTTTGTTGTTTGTAGAAAGAGCGTTTGCATATGACGTATGTACAAAATCGTATGTACAGAATCGTATGTACAAAATAATAAATCGGACAGCGAAGACTGTTGTATATTTGCAAGTTTTACGTAGTTAATTTATATTCTATATTTATATTTTTCTATCTATCTATATAAAAATAAGTTGTATGTATGCATGTTTGTTTGTAAAAAGATAGATATATATGTAGGTAATAATAAATCGTAGTTAATTTACATTGTATGTGTATATCTATTTATCTATCTATCTATATAAAAATAAGTTGTATGTATGCATGTTTGTTTGTTTGTAAAAAGAGCGTTTGCATTTGTAAAAAGTTTTGTATGTAAAAAGAGCGTAGAAGTTAAATTAAGGTTGACCGTATTAAATCTTAATGTTTTATTTTAATCATTTCCTTAATATCAATATTTCTTTTATAACTTTACTAGCTGTTGGTGGAGGCACTTTGTGCCCCCCCAAGCCCCCCACGCGCGTTAGTCGTTACGCGTCATATTAGTTACGCGCCATTGTAGTTGTGTCCGTGTGTCCCACCCGTGATATATATATATATATATATATATATATATATATATATATATATATATATATATATATATATATATATATATATATATATATATATATATAACTACGTAAATACTTGCGAATATAACACGTAACGATTTACGCACGCGGGGGGCGTGGGGGGCACGAAGTGCCCCCACCAACAGCTAGTAAAGTTATAAAAGAAATGTTAATATTAAGGAAATGATTAAAATAAAATATTAAGATTTAATACAGTCAACCTTAATTTAATTTCTATATAAAATATTAAAGTCTCTATGGGACAGAGTTTGTACTTTATTACAATTCAAGTGAAAAATTCAACCACTGAAACTTCTTTCCCAATACAAAATTTTCTAAGTAAAAACTTCGTTCCTCGAAATCCCACCTCCCTGAATAATATTGGTATACTTTCCAGAGACAAGCACACGATTTACACAACGGACAAATTTCATAACTTATGAGCCTTCCTCCTGGGCCCTGAGCGAGGGGAGACGGAATGGAGGGATCTTTTCATTCCTAGACACGTAGTTATTAGACCTTTTAATAAATCTGAACAAAATAGCCATCTCAAAATTTAGATTAGACGACTTCGGGGAAAAAATGGGTATGAGAGGGGGCGTAGTTGTACCTTCTTTCTCCATTGGTACAATGTCTCATAATAATTATAGATTAGTCTATCATAATGATTATTGATTCTTTCGATTTCTCGGTAACGCCTCAAGTTGAGCATCAACTAAAGCCTGTCACCCTCTAGACTCTTTGTCACTGTTTTCAGATGGGAAGCTTTCTGGGATTCTTTCTCTTCTATATCTTGTTCAGCATTAGTACTTTTTGTTGTTGGAATTGATACCTCTGTGGTAGCCCTAAATGTTTGAGACACCGGAAGAGATCCAAGGATAACAGTATGCACAGTTAAATCAGCAACGAGATCGGCGGGTATCACTAGATTGGACAGAATTTCAGAGTATATTACTTGGCTAGAAAACACTTTAGCCACATTAATCATCCTTCCTTTTTTTTCATTTTCTGATACTGGCAATGGAAGCGTAGTATCTTAAATAGGCCAAAAAAATTGCTCTTCTAATTCAATCTTAAGACTTAGAACTTTTTCAAATTTTTTTTCTGTTATAATTGAGTAAGGATGGAGGATGTCTTCTAATTTTGATTTTGCATCGTAGTTCAAAGCGACTTTTCAAAAGATTATCTAAGCATATTTGTTATACTTTTCTATTATCTTTACTTTTGATTACTTTGTACCGTGGTTAGTTGTTTACCAGGTTTCAGCTATATCCGTTGAGGCTTACTAATTCCCCAATTATAATAAACTTAATCAATCCATTATATATTCAGCCAAATCTGATTACAAAATGGGCTGTATCGATCCTGTATATAATTTAAAAAGAATAAATCTAAAACGCTGATATTCTAAATGTCATTTTCTGTTTTTCTGTATTTCAAAATGTCATTTTCTAAATATCATTTTCTGTATTTTCTGTATGCTTTTTCGGCCAAACCACCAAACTGATAGTGCTTCTAATATACGTCTTATAAAAAAAATAATCAGCCTTTGTTTTATTATCATGCATACAGTTATTTATTCATATACTTCAATTACTATTGGCTATTCAATTACAATTGTTCTTTAATATAATAGGAAAGAGTTTATTCTTTATTGTAAATCTCAGGCCTCGGGGATACGTTCTATTCGATATTTTCATCACCAATTGTTAGAATTCTAGTCCATAGGAGCACTTGATGGTGTAGTGGTTTGTACTTAAATCCTGCAATCCGAGTTCAAATATTAGTAGAGCCTTATTATGACTTGTATCTTACTTATGCTATCATGTAGGTTTCTACAGTAATTCCTTCTTTTGAAAATTAAAGTAATTATAGTGGCGTAGATTTCATTCTTTACTATATTCCTTCTTTCCAAAATTAAATTATTTTCTATTGACTAAAGTTCGTTCTTTACCATAAACTAGCTATTGCTGCAACCCAGATCCTAACTAAAAATTTATCGTTTACTACGGGCAACCTCAATATAACCTCTATATAAAATATTTAAGTTATTATGGAATGGAGTTTATTCTATAATATAATTCCAGTGAAAAGTATGTCCCCCAAAGCTTCTATCGCAATGTAAAATTCTCTAAAATTGGACCTTTCAACAATACTTAACAAAATGGCTCTCTTAAAATATTAATGAGACGACTTTGGGAAAATAGGTGTGAGAGGGTGCCTAGTTGGCCTCCAATTTCTTTGGTCACTATAAAAGAGCTCTAGAACTTTTAATTTTCACTCAAATGAAAGTTATCCCGATCTTCTACGACTATTCGTTCGATACAATCGCGTCTGGGAGGAGCAAAGAGAGCCAGATCGCCTCTTTTGTAAGCCTTGTACCACGAGCTGTTTCAAGATCCTTGATATTTCTTCTGGCATAAAACGCAAGTCACATTTTTAAAGAAAGTAGCTTGAAAATGTCACAGTCGGGCTGTAATATTTTACAGCCCATTTGATGCAATTTTCAGTTTGATTCCTTGGCTTTAGGGGGATGTTTACCCCTTCCTTGAAAATCCAAAAAATTTCTTAAGGATTGTAACTTTTGACGGGAGATATTGAACCTAATAAAAATTGTATGTTTCGAATCATCATCAAAAAGATAATTTTTTTATTATTATTGTTAGCCTTTTTTTATGTATATTCTGGTATTGAGGGGTAATTGAGTGAGAGTGTTTTTGTCCTTGTTTAATTTTTGTTTTTTTTTTAATTAATTAGGTTGAGAATCAGAGGATTGCAGCCGTCTAACGTCAGGCTGTTCGAGCCTTCCCCGGGTGGTTGTGTGTATTTATAGTTTTTGTAATTTAGTAGTTAATAAAGAGTTCAAACATAATTAAAAACGTTTGTTTAATGACTTTAAACAAACATTTACTGATAATACCTGAAGTTTTAAGAATACTAAGCACCAGCAAATCCTAATGTCTCTTTCAAGGCTGGGAGAGAAATGGGGTTAAGGCTCCTCCTCCCTGGAGACTGCCTTGGCCTCATTTCTTTGTTTCAAATACCCTATTTTAGAGTGCTGCTAAACAAGAGGCATTACAAAAAAGTGTCGAAATCAGATAATAGCCGTACCTCAATTTTACAACCAATTCTTCCAGATTTTGGCCAATGTGAATAGACACTACTTTTGATTAGAAGACTTAAATAAAAATAAAAAAATAAAAAATAAAATAAAAAAATAAAAAATAAAAGTATTTTTTATACCCGCCCAACCGAACGAAAGCACTTGGTACCAAAGGATTTATTTTACTGGAATATAGGAAAATGAGAGAAAATCATTCGATGTCCACGTTTGCTCAACGAATTCTTTAACATGTTAAATCCTCGGGAAGTACTGGTGGTGAACCATGCTAGGCTTCATTTTTTGAACAAAGTCAACAAAATCCTTCGACCGTTGAAGCAACTTGAGCCTTAAATTTTTTAACAGCGATAGCCTTGAATCGTCTTCGATCAGAAAAACGATCATGTCTTCGATCAGAAAAGTGCAAAAAAATTTTACAGAAGCTTTTTTGTCTATTGAATTGATAAGATTTTGCTCAAATGGGAGGTATAATTGCCAGTGAACAGTCTACCTCCCCCCCAGAAAAGCTTAAATACCTTTTTCTTTTTCATGTTTCCATTTAATAAAGAAAAAATAAATTTTTCGTTCCTGAATTTCAAAATGTTCTTCATGTGAAGATTAAAAGGAAAAAAACTTGGTTGCATTTTTGGGTTTTCTTTGAACAATACCAAAAACACCAAATTGACATCACAGTCAAACTGACGTCCTTATTGAGGGGATTCTGGCTCTTCAAAATTTCTACAAGTTTTTTTCCATTATAGCTTTGTAGTATTCAGAGCACTTGAAACAATAATAAAACTGGTTATAAATGGCTACTGTTACTCGGTTAAAAAGTTTTTGTTAGGAATACATTTTAAAATTTTGGTTGCTATGAACTGTTTAGCCACCTGGGCTAAAAACTTAATTTTCCCCCCAAAAAATTATTAAATTACGAAAGAAGATAAAACAAAGGGCATATTGTTACGAGTTCAATCTGTGTCATTTACATAAAGGATTAAGCTAACTTCCATTTAAAAGATAATTTTATTTTCTTAACTTTTAGCTACTGTGTGCCGTGGTGTGTTCTTTACTAGGTTTTAGCTCTATCCGATGAAACTAGGATAGGCCCAATTTTTCATGAACTGTATCGGAACTTTATGTAAGTAACTCTTTTTCGATATTGTCTCGAAATGTATATTCTTTCATAATAATACAAGCATATAACCTGAAACGTGACATGTGAATGATATAGCCTGAAACATGATATAACCTGAAACATCATTAACGTGAAACATATAACCTGAAACATATTACATGAAACGTCATGTTAATAGCTTTCACTTGAAGTCCCATATAATCCCATAGAACCTCATTTTATCGTGAATCTAAATCTGGCATTTATTTGCGTTCCAAATGCACTTTACTCCTCCTCCCTTAAAATGGTCAAATATATAGCTTTAATTATATATATGCACCGAATTGTCCATACGTTATATATTTTTTTTTTTCAGATTGACTTAGCGGTTTATCAAAATAAGCGAAAATTCAGAGTATTTACATTATTCAGATAGTATAAATGACCATAAGGCGTAGGAGCGGTGTGGTTTAAAGTCCATTTACGATGCAAACGAATGACCTGTACATAACCATTATTAACAGTGTTATTTCGTTTTGTTGTTTTCCCCTACTTGTTGTTTATTATCCCCTACTTTGTTGTATATAATATCCCATACTTTGTTGTTATTTCGTTTTCCCCTACCAGCTGCAACAGATGTAAAAAAAATTCAAGCTTTGTAAAGTTTGAGACTGTAAAAGATGTAAAAAGTTTTCAAAATTTTTTGCTTTAAAGGAATCAACAGATGAAACTGTGGTTCGACTATAGTAATTTGAAAATCCTAACCTGTTGTAGCACAACAGGTAGCACCTTGGTAGCACCAGCACACAGCACACAGCACCAGCAAAGGTAGCACAGGTAGCGCATTGTAGCACCTTTCTAACCTGTTGTAGCACAGTGAATTGATGTCTTTCCTTGGGAATATGGGGCCCAGGGTTCGATTCTCGCCGCAGCAAGATTGGGCGACTAGCTTGATAATTATCCCTCTAAAAAACACCCAGCAAATGAAACGTTGATTTGACGCCCTATGCGCCAGCAATGGCTCTTGAGGATTTTTATCCTTTATCCTTTTTTATATTCCATAAGTCTCTGATGGTACAATTGAAAGCCTACCCGCTTGTCTTGCAGAAAATTGGGGTTTGATGCCCTGTCAGGGAAAACCTTTAATGTATTTAATTTAAAGCATATCTTTAAATTTCAAATTTAAAAAAGCCACAGGGTCCATTTCCCCTGGGCTTGCATTCATTCTCTACTATAGTCCGAATGTTTTGATATGTCTATTGGTATCAAAATTCCGTTTTTTAGAGTTGAAAGTTCTAAAGCCGAACTGGCCAGACATGACAATAAACAATCAAGAGATATAAAACTCTAAAAAAGAAAACTTTAAACGAGACGACGGCCAGTAGAATTAAAAGACTAAAACAACGCGGATATTTCGCCTGTATAAAACAAGGCGTCTTCAGCACAAGATAGAAAATTAAAAGAAAACTAATCTAAAAACAAATAAAAACCACCACCAAATATAATAAATACAATTGTCGCTACTTATCCACGTAGGGAAAAGCAGCTATGCGAGTTACTTCAATGAGAATCAAAGAGCAACTGAAGAAAATTTATGAAAATTGAAACTTAGTTAATTATTCTGTTGCGAAATAATCCTTTTGTAAGCTAACATTGAAGCAACTATTTTTGGTCTAGTGGGTAATCTTGTCCCCTGGTGATTGTGTAAAATTTTAATTCCCCCATCGACTATTGGTTCATTTTTTAAAAGAATATCATAAATTGGGTCAATATTTAAATTCCCTGTGTCTCTATTTATTGAAATATTAGCAAATACATGTTTTTTAATTTCTATAGCCTCCCTCGCCCACTGAGAAAAACCTCTATCATTAGAAATAGCTGTAGCCTCATCAAATTGTATAAAATGTTCAAGATAAAAGAATGTGTGTTCAGCTAGAGCCGAAACAAAAGTTTCGGGAGGCTCTCTTAGTTGTAGGGTTTTTTCTATTGAGTAGCGATGCTCAATAAATCTTTCAGTAAATTGTTGGTGAGTTCTACCAATATAAAACTTTAAAAAGGAACAAGAAATTTTATATACCCCACTAACTAAATCCCCCCGGGTTAAATCCTTCCCAGAATTAAGAAAACTACCTAATGGTCTCACTGATTGGTAACAAGTATCAATGTTATGTTTACCCAAAATTCTTTTAAGCATCTCCCCCAAAGTAGGTACATAAGGTAAAGAAATGAAACGTTTCGGTAAGTCCAATTCTGTGCACTGTGAAACCCCAATAACCCTATTGTTGTGTTTAATGCGTCTATTTTTTATTATTTTATCAATGAATTTAATAGGGTAACTATTACAAAATAAAACATCCCTCAAATATAACAATTCAGAATCTAAAAACTCCCGGGAACAAATTCTGAAAGCTCTATCCACCAGTGCAATCACAACCCCTCGTTTCACTGAGATAGGGTGGCAAGAGTGAAAGTTCAAATACCTATCATTGTGGGTAGGCTTTCTATAAACTGAAAAAAGTAAATGGAACTCACTTTTGATCAATAAGATATCCAGAAAAGATAGTTTATCACTTTCTTCAAACTCAACTGTAAATTTTACGTTTTTGCCAAAACTATTTAAATGTTTATGGAAAAGGTCTAAAGACTCTAAACCGTGTTTCCAAATGCAGACCACATCATCCATGAATCTGCCCCAGAAACAAGGAGAGAGCCTAAAACTGTGTATGGCGGAGGTTTCAATAGATTCCATGAAGAGATTTGCCAACAAAGGGGAGAGAGATGCCCCCATAGCCAAACCAAACACCTGTTTATAAAATTCACCTCTAAAACCAAAATAAAGAGAGTGTTCATTTACAAGAATAACCAATTTCATAATGACTTCAATCTCCAAACTCGCCATGGTCACATCTTGTATCAAATCAAAGTGCTTTTGTAATTTAATCCTTAATATATCCTCGCACTTTTTTACGTTACAATTTGAATACATGGACACTACATAAAAACTACAGAGAATTGAATTCTCCTCCAGTGTGAAATTTTTTAACTTATTAGTAAGATCAGTGGAATTTTGTATATATGATTTTTGTGTTCCTAAGAGTGGACACAATGCCACCGACAACCACTTTCCTAATTTTGCCACTGGTGATGAAAAAGTTGATACAATGGGACGGAGGGGGACTCCCGTCTTATGAATTTTGGGTAGACCATAGATCTTTGGTGCGGAACAACCTCTTGGATAAAATTTATTATAAAATTGTGGGGTAATGTGTAAATTATTTTTCAGGGACTCCAATTCCTTTCTAATCGATTTTACATATTTATCCGTAGGATCGAAATCCAATTTCTTGTAAAAAGTGGTATCCGAAATGATTGTGTTCATTCTACGATCATAATCATCGGTGTCCATAATTACAATAGTATTGCCTTTATCTGCCCTAGTGATAGTAGGGTCTTATCCTTTTTCAAATCAGAACGTATTTTAATGTCATTTTTATTATATCATTATCAATTTTTTTTCATGTTAAAATTCTTAAGTAACAAGAAATACAAGAAATGGGATTTCGATCCTACGGATAAATATGTAAAATCGATTAGAAAGGAATTGGAGTCCCTGAAAAATAATTTACACATTACCCCACAATTTTATAATAAATTTTATCCAAGAGGTTGTTCCGCACCAAGGATCTATGGTTCATTTCTTTACCTTATGTACCTACTTTGGGGGAGATGCTTAAAAGAATTTTGGGTAAACATAACATTGATACTTGTTTCCAATCAGTGAGACCATTAGGTAGTTTTCTTAATTCTGGGAAGGATTTAACCCGGGGGGATTTAGTTAGTGGGGTATATAAAATTCCTTGTTCCTGTGGAAAGTTTTATATTGGTAGAACTCACCAACAATTTACTGAAAGATTTATTGAGCATCGCTACTCAATAGAAAAAACCCTACAACTAAGAAAGCCTCTCGAAACTTTTGTTTCGGCTCTAGCTGAACATACATTCTTTTATCCTGAACATTTTATACAATTTGATGAGGCTACAGCTATTTCTAATGATAGAGGTTTTTCTCAGTGGGCGAGGGAGGCTATAGAAATTAAAAAACATATATTTGCTAATATCTCAATAAATAGAGACACAGGGAATTTAAATATTGACCCAATTTATAATATTCTTTTAAAAAATGAACCAATAGTCGATGGGGGAATTAAAATTTTACACAATTACCAGGGGACAAGATTACCCACTAGACCAAAAAGAGTTGCTTCAATGTTAGCTTACAAAAGGATTATTTCGCAACAGAATAATTAACCAAGTTTCAATTTTCATAGATTTTCTTCAGTTGCTCTTTGATTCTCATTGAAGTAACTCGCTTAGCTGCTTTTCCCTACGTGGATAAGTAGCGACAATTGTATTTATTATATTTGGTGGTGGTTTTTATTTGTTTTTAGATTAGTTTTCTTTTAATTTTCTATCTTGTGCAGAAGACACCTTGTTTTATACAGGCGAAATATCCGCGTTGTTTTGGTCTTTTAATTCTACTGGTCGTCGTCTCGTTTAAAGTTTTCTTTTTTAGAGTTTTATCTCTCTTGATTGTTTATTTTTAGAGTTTTTGGTTACTAATCAGCAGGATCGCCTTAAACTTACATTTACCTCGCTCTTTACTTACTATTACTTAAACTTACCTATTACTTACCTTACTTAAACTTTTATTTACCGTGATCTGTCTGATTATGACTACAGAGATAGCTGAAACCTAGTAAAGAAAAAACTATGACATATAATGGACTTAGTTGGCTGCCCTCATTTTCTATTGGGCAATACAGTTTTACAGCCCATTTGGTGCAATTTTCGATATGATTCCTTGGCTTTACGGGGATGTTTACCCTTTTTCGGTAATCAGGCAAATTTCTTAAGGATTCTAAATTTTGATGGGAGACATTGAGCCTAATAAATGGTATATGCGTGGAATCAGCATAATAAGCCAATTCATTTGATGTATTAACAGTAATTAAAATTGGGCCCACAATTCAGTTATAAATGGTTATTTTTCTCGCTATACAATTTTTGTTAGGAATATGTTTTAAAATTATTGTTGCTATGAACTGTTTTGCCTTTTGGGGCTCAAAATTTAATTTCCTCCAAAACAAATTATTGAATTACGAAAGAAGATAAAAAGAGGGCATCAAGTTATGTAATCATTTTCATTCTAGTTAATATATCCTACTGATTAAAGCAAATTAATAAAGTTATAAAAAATATTACTCATTATACCTTTCGATGACGTTGTGGATAAAGCGGCACATTCTAATCGTTGTGTGGCAGATTCAGAAACCTCTGATCGGAATTTCAAAATGAATTATTAGGTTGAAGTCACAATAAATGAAACAAAAAATTGAAGTCCCTATCAAACTGATGGCATTATTGACGGAAATCTGGCTCTTTAAAATTTCTATAATTTTGTTTCCACTATTGCTCTGCATAATTGAGAGCACTTGAAATATTTATAAAATCGGTTATAAATGTTTTTTTTTTTTTTTGCTGCACAGTTTTTGTTAGGAAAATGTTTAAAATTTTGGCTGCTTTAAATTGTTTTGCCTTTTGGGGCTCCAAATTTCTTTTCCCCCCAAAAAATTATTAAATTACGGAAGAAGATAAGGAAAGGCAGTCAAACTGAGATCATTGTTGAGGGGATTCTGCTTCATTATAATTTCTACGAATTTGTTTCCATTGTAAATTTGAAAAATTGAGAGCCTTTGAAATAATAATAATATTACATATATGTAAAGCTGTGCTTCCTGATCAAAGGGTGGCAGGTTCAATCCTCCGCGTCGCAAGGAATGTTCCATTCTGACTTATATTTCAAAATCGGGTTTACATTGAACAAAATCGAAAAACCAAAATTGAACCAAGTCAAACTGAGATCATTATTGATTGGTTCATTATAATTTCTACGAATTTGTTTCCACTATAAATTTGCAATGTTAAGAGCACTTGAAATAATAATAAAATCGGTTATAAATGGCTATTTTTCCTCGCTAAAAAGTTTTGTAAGGAATATGTTTTTAAATTTTGACTGCTATGAACTCTTTAGGCTTTTGGGGCTCAAAATTTCCCCCAAAAGAAATTATTTAATACTAGCTGTTGGTGTGGTACTTCTCTCCGCACCAATACCTAGTTAATGGGGGTGCTTTGCTCCCCTCAAGCCCCCTCGCGCACGTAAGTCGTTACGCACCATTTTAGTTACGCACCATTGTAGTTATGTCCCTGTGTCCCACCTGTGAATATATACAAATATACATATATATATATATATATATATATATATATATATATATATATATATATATATATATATATATATATATATATATATATATATATATATATATATATATATATATATATATACATATATATATATATATATATATATATATATATATATATATATATATATATATATTATATAAGTTTTTAACTACGTAAAACTTGCGAATATACAAAATTCTTAACTGTCCCATTGTCTGTGCATATAAATAGATTGTCAGGTTTACCGACTCTTGAACATGCAACATATAATTGTCCGTGGGAAAAACAATCCGTATTCAGATCTATACCGCATTTTTCTAATGATTGCCCTTGAGCATTGTTGATGGTGATTGCTAATCGAATATTCCCTGTGTCCCCATCGTCATTTATATATCCCCCCTTCCCCCTAGCGTCCCCGGTGTAGTTGTGTTCCTGTGTCCCGGTCGTCATTTATATTCCCTGTGTCCTGATCGTCATTTGTGTCCCGGTGTCCCTGTCTGTGATTTCTCTTTGAGTGTCCCGGTCGTCATTTATATTCCTTGTGTCCCGGTGTCCGGTCGTCATTTGTGTCCCGGTGTCTCGGTCTGTAATTTCTCTTTGAGTGTCCCGGTCGTCATTTATATTCCCTGTGTCCCGGTCGTCATTTGTGTCCCAGTGTCCCAGTCTGTAACGTCATAAAGTCTCCAATGGCTCTGATGCTGCTGGCAGTTGAGGAAGCTTAACTTTTCCTGAGGCGCAACACATTCCCATTGTTTCGCCATTAAATTTCAAGGCCATGCAATAGGGACAAATTTTAGACATACTCCTGATTTGAACACATCTATTCAAGCTATAATCATTGACTGGGCTATACCTGAATGCCAGGCGATAATTTTCACGTTGCTCTTGTGATTCCTCGGCACGCTTTCTTTTGGTATTATCTCTTTGATCCGCAAGCCTGTTTTCACATTGTTCTTGTGATTCCTCGGCACGCTTTCCTTTGGCATTATCTCTTTGAGCCGCAAGCCGGTTTTCACGTTGTTCGTGTGATTCCTCGGCATGATTTTTTTTGGTAATTTCTCTTTGTGCCGCAAGCTTGTTTTCACGTTGCTCTTATGATTCCTCGGCACGATTTTTTTTAGTAATTTCTCTTTAAGCCGCAAGCCTGTTTTTACGTTGTTCTTGTGATTCCTCGGCACGCTTTCTTTTGTTACTTTCTGTTTTAGCCGCAAGCCTTCTGTTTTAGCCGCAAGCCTTTTGGAATTATCTCTTTGAGCCGCTTCCTCGGCTGTTTTTTCTGCCATTGTAGGATTTATACTAAAATTTCTCTTTGAATTAACTCTTTGAGGAGCTTCCTCGGTTGTTTCTTCTGCCATTGTAGGATTTATACTGAAATTTCTCTTTGAATTAACTCTTTGAGCAGCTTCCTCGGCTGTTTCTTCTGCCATTGTAGGATTTATACTGAAATTTCTCTTTTAATCGCCCCCTTATATACTTGTAATGACGTCATATACAAAGCTATATACTTATAATGACGTCATATGCGTACAAACAAACATACAACTTATTTCTATGACTTCATATACAAAGCCGTTTGAAATTCGTTGGTTATCTCCGAATATCTCTAATCGATGAATTGCTTTTCTCTTTTAGGTTATTAAACGGAAAGAAACAAGTTTTTAAAAATAAAAGTAAGGTGCAACATTAAAACTTAAAACTAACAGAAATTACTCCGTGTATGAAAGGGGCAGCTTCCTCAACAACACCCCGCTCTTTACGTTAAAGTTTGACTCTTTCTTAATTCTACTTTTTAAAACAGTAAAATACTTTAGCGTAAAGAGCGGGGCGTTGAGGAGGGACCAGCCCCTTTCATATACAAAGTAATTTCTGTTCGTCTTAAGTTTTAATGTTGCTCCTTACTTTCAGTTAAAAAAACTTGTTTTTTATTTAATCGGATAAGAATTAGTTTCAACTCACCGCTTCAATTTCACATGAAAGAATTGTCTGTGCTGCATTAGTGTCAGGCCATAGGTGAAAAACTTTTCATCGGCCAAAGGAATTAAAAAAATAAATGCTTTTCCATGTAAGGGATAAAACATACTTTTTCTTAAAAAATTCTTTTCTTTCATATCTATAGAAATACCGGAGATTTTCGCTCCCAATCAGACATATTAGTGAATATTCACCTACTAACGTCACTCAATTTTTTTCATTTTTTAAAATTAACTGTGGTCTGTCAAAACTTAGCTTCCTGAATTTATTCTTGATTTATTTTTCTTTTATTGCCTTTTCAATTTAAACAATTTATAGCTAAAAAAAAACGAATATTGGACATCTATAAATACTTGATTGAATTCAACGAGTTTTGAGCAGGTCTCTACAGCAATTTTACTTCTAAATAAAATGTTGTTAGCTGGTATTTTCTTATAGCCACCAAAATACTCCTTAAATAAATTCGTTTTGTTTTGTTACTATTAATTTAAACAATATTTCTTTCTGTCACCCACGGTCTGATTCATGAAGCTGTGGTTTTACTCAAAAATTGCCATATTAGTATTATGTCGTAGTTAATCTTTTCGACACCATACATTCACCATATACACCATATATACATTCACCACATACATTCACCATATACCATATACACCATACACAGCTGCGTTGAAATATTTCAACTGCGCCATTGAAAACCGAAAACTAAAAAAAAAAGAATTTGTTAAGTGATATAATTAAAATATGGCTGCTTTCCACGACAAATCATGAACATCAGACAAGCATATTCTTGACGAAAGTAAGAAAAAACACATTTGTTTCGAAATTTAGATCCGAATAGGGGCAATAATGCAGGTAAGTGTCCTGTGGTGGCGCAGTGGATTTGACCTTAGCTTGGTAATACGGGACCCAGAGATCGAATCACGCTGCAGGAATGCACTGCAGATCCGACGCAGGGACCTTAATAGTCAAGAAGCGTCGTTAATTCTTAAATAGAAAAAATGCAGGTAAGCTCACTATTAAACAGCTGAAGAGATAAGTAGGGGCCCTTGCTTAGACCAGAAGTGGCAACAATAGTCAGAATACGACGGCAATCCAAAGTGCTGGCAAATGATGATTCTTTCTCTCAACTCTAATTTTTAAAACAGTAAAAACTTTAACGTAAAGAGCAGGGTGTTGAAGAAGGAACATCCCCTTTCATATACGGGGTAATTTCTGTTCGTTTTAAGTTTTAATGTCACTCCTTACTTTCATTTAAAAAAACGTATTCTTTTATTTAATTTCTGAACGTTTTTTAGTTAATCCGTGTATTGATTTCGGCTCTCCGCAGATGAATAATTAAAGCGAAATTTGCATTTTTATTTATTTGGGTACTTAAAAAGGCAACTAGAACTTTTAGTTTTTTACGAACGTTTTCATTAGTAAAAGATATATGTAACTTACGAATTAGCTTATGTAAGAAACTTCTATATTTGTACGTTTTTATTATGTGTTTGAGAGGGTTCACCCACTTGACAATACCTCGCTCTTTACACTAAAGCTTAAATTTTGTCCCCTGAATTACAAAGGCCGTAGAATAAATAGTTGAAATTACTAAAAATCCTTTAGCGTAAGGAGCAAAGTATTAGGAGGAGGTGGACCCCTTGCATGCGTAATATTTTCTGTTCGTTTTGATTTTTAATGCTACTCCTTACTTTCAGTTGAAAAAACTTTTGTATATTTATTTTTTCATTGTTTATTTTGCACTGACAAAGTGTTTCACTCTGGCTAGCATAAGCCAGGGTATCGAAGTCATCAATAGTCTGCTCTAGAAGATGACCGAGACCAGGCTGGATAAGGAAGATATTACACAGTTGGTAGTCCCCAAGCCTTTTAGGTCGCTTGTCCTGAGAGTCGCCCATGATTCCCCAATGAGTGGTCACTCACTGTAGTTTCACACACTCTTAACTGGATCATCCATAGGTTCTTCTGGCTTCGGGTAAGTCAAGATGTCAAACGGTTTGTACGTATTAAGATCTGCCAGCTATTGGTACAGCTGAAGCCAAAAGAACAGGTCCCCATGTTAGGACTGTCGGTCTTCGAAGACCCTTTCAGGAGGGTCATCAATTACTCTTGGTGATATCAGATTATTGAACTCGTTGTCCTGAGGCAATACCGTTGAGATCTATGAATAGCAGTTAAATTGCAGAAACATTTGAGCAGTACTTCTGTCGGTTTAGTGTTCCTGAAGAAATCCTGAGAGACCAGGGTTCGCATTTTAGTTTTTTTTTCTTTTTAGTTTTTACCTTTTTTATTTTTTTCCTTTTTTAAGCTTTTCTTTTTAGTTTTTTTTTCTTTTTTAGCTTTTTTGCGCCATATTAGTTACACGCCATTGTAGTTGTGTCCATGTGTCCCACCTGTGAAGATAGATAGATATATATATATATATGTTTTTAACTACGTAAAACTTGCGAATAGACAACATTCTTCGCTGTCCCATTGTCTGTGCATACAAATAGATTGTCACGTTTACCGACTCTTGAACATGCAACACATAATTGTCCGTGGGAAAAAAATCCGTATACAGATACCTCGTTATTCTAATGATTGCCCTTGAGCTTTGTTGATGGTGATTGCTAATCGAACATTCCCTGTGTCCCTGTCGTCATTTATATATCCCCCCTGTGCCCCCTGGCGTCCCCGTTGTAGTTGTGTCCCTGTGTCCCGGTCGTCATTTATATTCCCTGTGTCCCGGTCTTTATTTGTGTTCCGGTGTCCCAGTCTGTAATTTTTCTTTGAGTGTCCCGGTCCTCATCTATAATCCCTGTGTCCCGGTGTCCCAGTCGTCATTCGTGTCCTGGTCTGTAATTTCGTCAGTCGACAAACATGACGTCAGTTGACAAACAACTTCATGACGACATAATGCTCAATCTTTATAATGAAGTCAGTAGACAAACATGACGTCAGTCGACACACAAACATGATGCCAGCCAACAGATAAACAAATAACTTATTTATATATATATATATAAATATGAAAGGGGTTGCCCCCTCTTCAACGCCTCGCTCTTCAAACTAAAGTTTTTATTATTTTAAAAATTAGAGTTGTGAGAAAGAGTCAAACCTTTACTTAAAAAGCAGGACGTTTAGGAGGGGACAACCCCTTTCTGTATACGCAATTATTATTGTTCGTGTTAAGTTTTAATGTCGCTCCTTGCTTTCAGTTGAAAAACTTTTTGTTTTTTTATTTAATGATGAACCAGAATCCCTTTAATTATGATATCAGTTTGATTGTGACGTCAATTTTGTTTTATTCGATTTTGTTCAATAAAAAATGAAGAATGCTAGCGAGTTTTCTTCTTTTTAATGAAGACATGGAGTACATTGTGAAATTCGGGAAAGTTTTTTTTTAATTTTAATTCAATGGTAATATAAAAAAAGGTGCTTTCTAAGCTTCTCTGACTTCATTAATTAGTTTGCCTCAAATTCAAGGCTTTCTCAATTTAGAAATTCTGGCTCAAATCTATTTAATAGTCGAACGACTTTGTTGACTTTATTTTATAATAAATGAAGATTAGCATGTTTTACTACACATATATCCCATTGATTTAACGTGTTAAGGAATTTTTGAGCACACGTGGACATCAAACGCTTTTCGTTCATTTTCCTAGATGGAAGTTAAACCTATGTTTTGTGTACTTATGTATGCTATGTGTGCTTTGTGTACTTATGTATGTATGCGTAACTATGTATACTATAGTGTAGTTCATTTTTTGATCTGACTCTAGTTTCGGGAGTTATGCCCCATTTTGTTTTTTACTATGGGAGGTGATCATTAAGCAACCTGGATTGTTATAATTCTTTATGTAAATGATATTCCATGTCGACAGCAGGTTTGGTTTTTCTTTCTGCATAGAATAAACTAAAATTTCTGATTAAGGAAGGCTATGTTAAAGAACAAACTTTAGGCAATTGTATGGCATGAAGGATATATTATTTATAAATAGAAATATTTGAGCTTCATTGGTAACATGACTACAGAGATAGCTGAAACCCAATAAAGAACAAACCACGGAACTCGTTGGATTTAGTTAGTTTCCTCATTTTCTGTGGGCATCTGTTTGTTATTTATTATTTATGTTTATTATTAAATTTATTATTTATTATTTATTTATTATTTATTGTTTATTATTTATAATTGTTCATTATGTTTATTATTTATTATTTATTTAAGAATTAACAACGCTTCTTGACTACTATGGTCCCTGCGTCGGCCCAGCAGTGCATTCCTGCAGCGTGATTCGATCTCTGGGTCTCGTATTACCAAGCTAAGGTCAATTCCACTGCGCCACCACAGGACTATTATTTATTATTATTAGTTATTAATTATTATTAATTATTTTTTTTTATTAGTGTGTTATTGTTATATTATTATATTATAGTAATGTATTATTATTTTGTTATTTTTATTGTTTGTTATTTATTATTGTTTATTATATATATAATATATAATTATAATTATATATTATTATTATATATTTTCTTCATTTTCATTCTTCATTTTTTATTGAACAAAATCGAATAAAACAAAATTGACGTCACAATCAAACTGATATCATAATTAAAGGGATTCTGGTTCATCATTAAATAAAAAAACAAAAAGTTTTTCAACTGAAAGCAAGGAGCGACATTAAAACTTAACACGAACAATAATAATTGCGTATACAGAAAGGGGTTGTCCCCTCCTAAACGTCCTGCTTTTTAAGTAAAGGTTTGACTCTTTCTCACAACTCTAATTTTTAAAATAATAAAAACTTTAGTTTAAAGAGCGAGGCGTTGAAGAGGGGGCAACCCCTTTCATATTTATATATATATATATAAATAAGTTATTTGTTTATCTGTTGGCTGGCATCATGTTTGTGTGTCGACTGACGTCATGTTTGTCTACTGACTTCATTATAAAGATTGAGCATTATGTCGTCATGAAGTTGTTTGTCAACTGACGTCATGTTTGTCGACTGACGAAATTACAGACCAGGACACGAATGACGACTGGGACACCGGGACACAGGGATTATGACGTCAGTCGACAAACAACTTCATGACGGAATAATGCTCAATCCTCATAATGACGTCAGTCGACAAACATGACGTCAGTCGACACACAAACATGACGTCAGTAGACAGACAGACAAACAACTTATTTTTATATATATAGATATATATATATATATATATATATATATATATATATATATATATATATATATATATATATATATATATATATATATATATATATATATATATAATTTGAAATAATAATAAAATTGGTTGTAAATACTATTTTTTCTCGCTAAAATGTTTATGTTAGAAACAATTTTTTAAATTTTGATTGCTATCAAGTGGTTTGCCTTTGGAGCTCAAAATTTATTTTCTACCAGAAGAAATTATTAAATTACGAAAAAAGAAAAAAATGCATCCTAATACGTATTCACTTTTATCCTAGTTAAAATATGTAGCCTATGTCAGCCATTAAAATTTTACTGATTAAAGTAAATTAATAAAGTTATAAAAGAAATGTTGGTTATAATACCTTGCGATAACGCAGTGGATAAAGCTGTGTATCCTGATCCAAGGGTGGCAGGTTCAATCCTGCGTGTCGTAAGGAATAGTTTATAACAAAAAAAACTGGTAAAAGAATGCTGTTTTGACCACAGTCGTCTTACTTTTATCCTCAGATCATAAGAAAGTCGTTTAAACATTGCAAAAATTACAGTGGGTTTTAAATAGCTCAAGGAAGTCTCAAAATTGGTAAAAAATAACGTCGTCTAAACATCGAGAAACTTCAGGCGAGATTTTAATATCCCAAGAAATTTTTAAAATGGGTAAAAATGATGTTGAGCCAACTGGTCCTCTCACTTTTATACTTAGATCATACGAGCGTCATCTAAACATCGCGAAACTCCAAGTGAGGTTTTAATAGCTCAAGGAAGTCCAAAAGTGCGCAAAAATGCAGCTTAGCCCACTGGTCGTCTCATTTTTAACCTTAGATAATAAGAACTTTGTCTTAACATCACCAAACCTTTAAGTAGGGTTTTAATAGCACAAGAGCCTTTTTAGCCCACTGGTTGTCTCACTTTTATCCTCAGATAATAGTAACGTCATCTAAACATCGCAAAACTTAAAAAAAAACTAAAAAAAGCTAAAAAAAGAAAAACTAAAAAAGATAAAAAAAAGAAACTGAAAAGATTGACTTTATTTAAAAAATAAGTAGGATTTAATAGTACAATCAAGTCTTAAAATGGGTAAAAAATGCTGTTGAGCCCACTGGTCGTTTCACTTTTATCTTTGAAAATAAGTGAAAAGCGTTTGGTATCCACGGCTGCTCAAAAAAAACCTTAATATGTTAAATTACTAGGAAATATTCGTGGTGAAATGTACCAAGTTTTATTTTTTTAAATAAAGTCAATCTTTTTAGTTTCTTCTTTTTTTTCTTAATTTTTTTCCTTTTTAAGTTTTTTTTAGTTTTTTCAAGTTTTTTCTTTTTTTTTTATTTTTTTTTTGTTTTTTTTCTTTCTCAGAAAAAAAGGTTTTTAATTTTTAGTTTTTTTCTTTTTTTTTCTTTTAGTTTTTTTTTCTTTTTTAATTTTCCCTTTTCTTAGATTTTTATTTTTTATTTTTTTTTTTTTTTTTTTTAAATTTTTCTTTTTCTTTCATTTTAGTTTTTTAAGATTTTAACTATTTTAATTTTTTTTAGTTTTTTATCTTTTTTTAGTTTTCTTTTTCTTCTATCTTTTTTATTTTTTTTTCCCTTTTTTTTATAAAAGATAGTGTGACAGACGCTATATTTTTATATATATAGATACTAGTTGTTGGGGTGGTGCTTCGCCACCCCATAAATAGATTGTCAGGTTTACCGACTCTTGAACATGCAATATCCTCATTATTCTAGTGATTGCCCTTCAGCTTTGTTGACGGGGATTTCTAATCGAACATTGCTAACCAAATCTGTATTCAGATCTATACCTCATTATTCTAACCATTACCCTTGAGCTTTGTTGATGGTGATTGCTAATCGAACATTCCCTGTGTCACCGTCGTCATTTATATATCCCCCTGTGCCCCCCGGCGTCTCCGTTGTTAGTTATGTCCCTGTGTCCCGGTCGTCATTTGTGTACCGGTGTCCCAGTCTGTAATTTCTCTTTGAGTGTCCCGGTCTTCATTTATATTCCCTGTGTCCCGGTGTCCCGGTCGTCATTTGTGTCCCGGTGTCCCGCTCTGTAATTTCTCTTTGAGTGTCCTGGTCATCATTTATTTTCCCTGTGTCCCGGTCGTCATTTGTGTCCAGTGTCCTGGTCTGTAGTGTCATCTTATAATGACATCATATACAAAGCCTTATAAACTTATAATGACGTCATATGCAAACCCACAAACAAACAAACATGCATACATACAACTTATTTTTATATATATATATCTATATAGTTACTTTTTTAGTTTTTCTTTTTTAGTTTTTCTTTTTTTAGTTTTGCAGCATTTTTAGTTTTTTAGCTTTTTTTCTTTTTAGTTTCTTACCTTTTTTATTTTTTTCCTGTTTTTTAAAGTTTTTTCTTTTATCCTGCGTGTCGTAAGGAATCATTTTGTCGTTATGGAATGATTTGTGCGTGTCGTAATCCAAGCTAAGATAAAAATTTCTTACATTTTTACAGTTTCCCATTTTGAGCTTTAAAATGAAAATAGGTTTTGGGAAACAAGAGTTTAAATATATTCCATTTTTCCTATACTACCGATAAAATGTAATAAATTAATATTTGGTGGACAGTTCGACATGAACATCTAAATGATTTAATTTATCTTTATTTTTTCTTTCAGGAGCCTTTAAAATGATACATTTATCTTTATTTTAAGTTTTTTTCAAAATCAGTTGCTCATGTGGCGTTTTAATAGCACAAACAAGTCTTAAAATGGGTACAAAATGCTGCTGAGCCCACTGATCGTCTAAATTTTATCCTTAGATCATAACAACATCGCGAAAACCTTGCCAAGCTTCAAGTGGGGTTTTAACAGCATAATCTTAAAATGAGTAAAATGTGCTGCTGAGCCCACTGATCGCCTCACTTTTATCCATAAATCATACGTCCGTCGTCAAAACATCGCGAAACTTCAAGTCAGATTTTAATAGCTCAAGAAAGTCGTAAAACCAGTAGAAAATACTGCTTAGTAAAATTACTGGCAATGATGGTTACCCACAATATAGAAGACGATCTACTGAAGATGGCAGTAAAACAGCAATAATAAAGAAGCGTAACGGTACCACTATTGAAGTAGATAACCAGTGGGTTGTTCCATATTCCCCATTATTATCAAAAACATTTAATGCACACATAAACGTTGAATACTGTAACTCCGTAAAGGCAATCAAATACATATGTAAATACGTCAACAAAGGCAGTGACATGGCAGTTTTTGGCTTGCAGCCCGAAATCAAAGATT
Source organism: Artemia franciscana (assembly GCF_032884065.1). NCBI lineage: Eukaryota > Metazoa > Arthropoda > Branchiopoda > Anostraca > Artemiidae > Artemia > Artemia franciscana. The sequence continues at coordinate 9,595,661 of NC_088881.1, forward strand.
TCGTCGAAATCGTACAATATCAGGCTGGAAGATACATAAGCAGTAATGAAGCTGTTTGGCGAATTCTTTCATTTCCGATACATGAACGTAGTCCAGCTGTTGTTCACTTAGCGGTACATTTACAGAATGGTCAACGTGTTTATTTCACGGAAACCAACGTGCAACAAAGAGCCCTGAATCCACCGGATACAACATTAACAGCTTTTTTTCGCTTTGCAAAAATGATTCTTTTGCAAAAAAACTGCTGTATACTGAAGCGCCTTCGTATTACACGTGGAATACTAAAAATAAAGTATCTGAACGTTGAAAACAGGGTAAGTCAGTCGACGGCCAACGTACCATCTTCAAAGATACCACGATAGGAAGACTTTACACCGTTCACCGCAATCAACATGAATGCTTCTTTCTACGCCTGCTTTTGGTGAATGTATCCGGTCCGACGTCCTTTGAGTATTTGAGAACTGTAAACGGTACTATACATGACACTTACCGTAGTGCAAGCCAAGCTTTGAATTTATTGGAGAATGACCAACACTGGGATAACTGCAACAATGACGCGTGCAAAACGTCAACTCCAAGTCAAATTCGTGCATTGTTTGGCATCATACTAACAACTTTCTCTCCATCAGCTCCTACAAAGTTATGGGAAAAATATAAATCAAAAATGTCCGAAGATATACTCCATCGAAAACGGCTAGAGACGTCAGATATGACTTTTGATTTTATATCAGAAATTTATAACTACATTTTAGTTATTATAGAAGATTTGTGCGTATGTATGGCAAAGAAACCTCTTCAGGATTTGGGAACGCCTTCACCTAATCGTACCGCTGCTGTTTCGACGTGTTTAGAATTGGATCGTGAACAAAGTTACAGTACGAGTGATCTATTGCGTATGTACAAAAGAACATTTCCAAATTAACGTCGGAACAAAAAGACATTTATGATACGATAATGCATTGTGTCGATAACAACGTTGGAGAAATTTTCGTTTTGGATGCGCCAGGAGGTACTAGTAAAACGTTTGTGATAAAACTGATTCTGGCATCAATTCGATCAAAAAATGATATAGCGTTGGCAATTGCGTCGTCCGGAATAGCCGCAACGTTGCTGCCTGGTGGAAGAACTGCTCATTCCGCTTTGAAATTGCCTCTGAATTTGCATTCTACAGAAACTCCCACGTGCAATATTTCCAAATCATCTGGGATGGGTAAAGTATTGCAGCAATGCAAACCTATTATTTGGGACGAGTGCACAATGGCACACAAAAAATCGCTCGAGGCTCTGGATCAATGTTTGAAAGATTTGCGAGGGAATTTGAAACCCTTTGGCAGCACAGTAATATTGCTTGCGGGAGATATCAGGCAAACATTACCTATAATACCTAGATCAACCCCTGCAGACGAAATGAATGCTTGCCTGAAAAATTCTAATTTATGGGCACACGTAAAAACATTAAAATTAACTACAAATATTCGTCTCCGATTGCAAAACGATGACTCTGGTCAAACATTTTCAGATCAATTTCTGCCAATTGGAAACGGAAAGCTCCCAGTAGTCTCAATTTCAGGACGTATACAACTACCTGCTGAATTCTGTAATTTAGTGACGTCCGAAAATGAGTTGATTGAAAAAGTATTTCCGAATCTTCTAAACAATTATAAAAATAATAAATGGCTAAGTGAAAGAGCGATTCTTGCACCCAAAAATTTAGACGTCCATGAAATCAGCAATATTGTTTTGACCAAGATTCGAGACCAGGCAGTCCTTTACAAGTCAGTTGACACAGTTTTGGAACCAAATGAGGCGGTTAATTATCCATCTGAATTTTTAAATTCCGTGGATCCTTCAGGGTTTCCACCACACGTGCTACAACTAAAAATAGGCGTACCAATAATACTGTTAAGAAATATCAACCCACCAAAGCTTTACAATGGCACACGACTTGCCGTAAAAAAAACAATGGAAAACGTAATAGATGCCACAATCTTGACAGGGCATTTTGAGGGTGAGGCTGTTCTTATTCCTCGCATTCCCATGATTCCAACGGATCTGCCTTTTCAATTTAAAAGATTGCAATTCCCACTTCGATTAGTATTTGCAATCACCATCAACAAAGCTCAAGGTCAATCATTAGAAAAATGTGGTATAGATCTTAATAATGATTGTTTTTCCCATGGACAATTTTACGTTGCATGTTTGAGGGTCGGTAAACCTGACAATCTATTTATATGCAGTGACAATTGTACAGTGAAGAATGTTGTATATACGTAAGTTTTAGGCAGTTAATTTGTATTGTATCTATCTATATATCTATCTATATAAAAACAAGTTGTGTGTATGCATGTTTGTTTGTTTGTAAAAAGAGCGTTTGCATATGACGTTATTATAAGTACATAAGGCTTTGTATATCCACAGACAATGGGAAAGCCAAGAATGTTGTATATTCGCAAGTTTTACGTAGTTCAAAACACATATATAAATCTATCTATATTCATAGGTGGTACACAGGGACACAACTACAATGGCGCGTAACTAATATGGCGCGTAAAGACTTACGTGCGAGGTGGGCACGTAATTATATTATATTATTATATATATAATATATATATATATATATAATATATTATATTGTTTATTTTATATTGTTTATTATTTATTATTGTGGGCATCTGTATATTATCTATTAGGGGCATCTGTCTCTTGCGATAGTTAAGATTGATATCCGGACATAAGACAAACAATATATTGGGGGGGGATGCGAAGTGCCCCCACCAGCTAGGTGTTGGAGTGGCGCGAAGCGCCACCCCAACAGCTAGTGCGCAATATTTATTTTATAACTTTATCAATTTAATTTAATCCGTATAATTTTAGTGGTTTATGTACATATTTTAACTAGGATAAAATTGAATACGTAACTTGATGCAATTTTTTTATCTTCTTTCGTAATTAAATAGTTTTTACTGGAAGAAATTATATTTTGAGCCCCAAAAGGCAAAACAGTTCATAGCAACCAGAATTTTAAAAATATTCCGAACAAAAATAGTTTAGCGAGAAAAAATAGTAATTTATAACCAATTTTATTATTATCTCAAGTGCTAAAATATTGCAAGGCTATAATGGAAACAAATTTGTAGAAATTTCAAAGAACCAGAACCCCCTCCTTAATGACGTCACTTTGACTTTAATGTCAATTTTGTTTTTACAGTTTTGTTCAATGAAAACCCAAAAATGCCACCAAGGTTTTTTTCTTTTTAATCTAGATATGTTGTATAATAATTTTATACGAATAATTTTGTTGAAATTTAAAAACAAATGAAACTTATTATGTTTTAGCACCAGTGTTTCCCAGTAAATTAACGTGTTAAGGAATTTGTTGATCAAATGTTGACGTCAAACGCTTTCCAGTCATTTTTCTAAATACCAGTAAATCCTATGTTTTGTAATCAAGTTGTGTTTGTTAATTGGGCGAGTGTAAAAAAGACAGGGCAAGTCTTCCAAGCAAAAGTACAGTGTATTCACATTGGCGAAATTCTGGAAGAATGGGTTGGAAAATAGACCGATGGCTATTACCTGATTACGATTTTTTTTTTGTATTGCCTCTTGTTCAGCAACACTTTGCAAATCTATAATGGAAATAGAATGGTAGAAATTTTAACGAAACAGAACCCCCTGAATAATGATCTGAGTTTGACCGTGACAGCAATTTAGTTTTTTCGGTTTTGTTAAATTAAAACCCAAAAATGTCTAGAGAGAGAGAGAGAAAGAGATAGAGACGTTATAATAATTGGATTTGTGTTAATCCACGACATCTTGTAATAGTCTTATTTGTTTAAGATTAAATGAAAAAAACTAGTTTTTTTGACTGCAAGTAAGGAGCGACATTAAAACTTAAAAAGAACAGAAATTATGCCGTATATTAAAAGGGTTGTCCGCTCCTCAACCTCCCGCTCTTTACGCTAAACTTTGACTCTTTGTTACAACTGTACTTTTTAAAACAATAAAAAAAACTTTAGCATAAAGAGCGAGGTGTGTAAGAGGGGATCTTTTTCTTTTTACACAACCAACTGAATGATGCCACTTGGTAATAAAACATAGGTTTTAGTTCCATCTAGGAAAATGAAGGGAAAGCGTTTGATGTGTACTTTTGCTCAAAAATTCCTTGACACATTAAATCAATGAGAAATACTGGTGATGAACCATGCTAAGCTTCTTTTTTTAAATAAAATTAAGTCAACAAAATCGTTCGGTTAAAGCAATTTAAGCTTAAATTTTTAAATAGAGAAGGCTTGGAATTTTGAGGCAAAATAACCTATCACGTTTTCGATCAGAAGTGCTAAAATATTATTCAGAATCAATTGAATCAATTGATACAGAATCAATTGAAAAGATTTTACTCAACTGAGAGTCATATTTGCCAGTGAGCAGTCGTTTCCCCCAGAGAAGCTTAGAAAACCTTTTTTGTCATGTTTCCATTGATTTAAAATAGAAATAAATTTTTATTTCCTGAATTTACCAATGTACTCCTTTTTTTCATTAAAAAGAAGAAAACTATGTAGTATTCTTCGGTTTTCATTGAACAAAATCGAAAAAAAGCAAAATTGACGACACAGTCAAAATGATATCATTATTGAAGGGATTCTGGTCCTTTATTAAATAAAAAAATTGTATCACTCTTTCATGGAAATTTTTTTCCCTCTTGAACAATTCTTCCATGGAAAGATCCTCACACCCTCTTTTAGCCCCTCCTCTTCAAAGCCGAGAGGGAATGGGGCCAAACCTCCTCCTTCCTAGATACTGCACTGACCTCATTTCTTTGTTTCTTAAGCCCCATTTCAAAGTGTTGCTGAACAAGAGGCCATCCAAAAAATGTGGAAATCTGGCAATAGCCATAGGTCAGCTTTCGACCAAATCTTCCAGAATATCGACAATGTGAGTAAATTGTACTTTTGATTGGAAGACTTACAAGCTCCTTTCTTTTATATACCCGCCCAACTGAAAGACACCACTTAGTAACAAAATATGGGTTTAGCCGGCATCTAGGGAATGAGTGAAAAGCGTTTGATGTCCACTTCGCTCAACAAATTCCTTAAAACATTAAATCACTGGGAAATACTGGTGGTAAACCATGCTAAGCTTCATTCTTAAAAAATAAAGTCACTAAAATCGTTCGACTGCTGAAGCGATTTGAGCCTAAATTTTTATACAAAGAAAGCCAGGAATTTTGAGGCACAATAATTAATCACGTCTTCGATCAAAAAATACGAAAAGATTGTACAGAACCCCTTGAATAGATAAGATTTTACTCAAACGAGAGGAACATTTGCCAGTGAGCAGTCGTTTTCCCCAGAGAAGCTTAGAAAAAATCTTTCTTTTTTATGTTTCCATTGAACAAAATAAAAACAAAAATGTTCTTTCCTGAACTAAAAAATGCGCTTCATAATAACAAAATTGACATTTCAGTAAACTGACGTTATTATTGAGGGTATTCTAGTTCTTTAAAATTTCTAAAAAAAAATTTTCAATTATAGCTTTGCAATATTGAGAGCACTTGAAATAATAATATAATCGATTATAAATGGCTATTTTTTTTTCTCGCTAAACTGTTTTTGTTAGGAATAATTTTTAAAATTGTGGTTGCTACGAATTGTTTTGCGTTTTGGGGCTCAAAATTTTATTTCATCCAGAAAAAATTATTAAATTATGAAAGAAGATTAAAAGAAAGGGCACCAAGTTACCTATTCAATTTCATCCTAGTTAAGACCATGTATATAAACCTTTAAAATTCTTCTGATTAAAGTGAATTAATAAAGTTAACAAATTAATATTATCCAGAATACTTTGCGATGACGTTATGGATAAAGCTTCAAATCATAATCGAGTGGTGACATGTTTGTTCTCGTGTGTCGCAAGGAACCTCAATAATCGAAATTTAGAAATGAATTTTTAGGTTTTTAATTGAAAAAAAAAAAAATTAGTCTCAGTCGAACTGCCGTCATTATTTTGGCGATTCTGGTTTTTTAAAATTTCATCATTTTTTTTTTCCATTTCAGCTTTTCAATATTGAGAGTACTTGAAATAGTAAAATCGGTTATAAATGACTATTTTTTCTCGGTAAAAAGTTCTTGTTGGGAATAATTTTTTAAATTTCAGTCGCTATGATCTGTATTACCTTTTGGGGCTTAAAATTTGATTTTCTCTTGAAAAAATTATTAAACTACGAAAGAAAATAAAAAAGGAGCATCATGTGACGTATTCACTTTCCTCCTAGTTAAAATATGCACATAAACTATTAAAATTTTACTGATTAAAGTAAATTAATAAAGTTGTAAAGGAAATATTGTCTATGATACCTTGCAATGACGTAGTGGATGATGCTAAACATACTGATCGAGGGGATGCCAGGTTGAACCCTGCAAGTCCCAATGAACTAAATGAATGTAAAGTATGTAATGCATTTTGTTTGTCTTATGTCCGGATATCAATCTTAACTATCGCAAGAGACAGATGCCCCTAATAGATAATATACAGATGCCCACAATAATAAATAATAAACAATATAAAATAAACAATATAATATATTATATATATATATATATTATATATATAATAATATAATATAATTACGTGCCCACCTCGCACGTAAGTCTTTACGCGCCATATTAGTTACGCGCCATTGTAGTTGTGTCCCTGTGTACCACCTATGAATATAGATAGATTTATATATGTGTTTTGAACTACGTAAAACTTGCGAATATACAACATTCTTGGCTTTCCCATTGTCTGTGGATATACAAAGCCTTATGTACTTATAATAACGTCATATGCAAACGCTCTTTTTACAAACAAACAAACATGCATACACACAACTTGTTTTTATATAGATAGATATATAGATAGATACAATACAAATTAACTGCCTAAAACTTACGTATATACAACATTCTTCACTGTACAATTGTCACTGCATATAAATAGATTGTCAGGTTTACCGACCCTCAAACATGCAACGTAAAATTGTCCATGGGAAAAACAATCATTATTAAGATCTATACCACATTTTTCTAATGATTGACCTTGAGCTTTGTTGATGGTGATTGCAAATACTAATCGAAGTGGGAATTGCAATCTTTTAAATTGAAAAGGCAGATCCGTTGGAATCATGGGAATGCGAGGAATAAGAACAGCCTCACCCTCAAAATGCCCTGTCAAGATTATGGCATCTATTACGTTTTCCATTGTTTTTTTTACGGCAAGTCGTGTGGCATTGTAAAGCTTTGGTGGGTTGATATTTCTTAACAGTATTATTGGTACGCCTATTTTTAGTTGTAGCACGTGTGGTGGAAACCCTGAAGGATCCACGGAATTTAAAAATTCAGATGGATAATTAACCGCCTCATTTGGTTCCAAAACTGTGTCAACTGACTTGTAAAGGACTGCCTGGTCTCGAATCTTGGTCAAAACAATATTGCTGATTTCATGGACGTCTAAATTTTTGGGTGCAAGAATCGCTCTTTCACTTAGCCATTTATTATTTTTATAATTGTTTAGAAGATTTGGAAATACTTTTTCAATCAACTCATTTTCGGACGTCACTAAATTACAGAATTCAGCAGGTAGTTGTATACGTCCTGAAATTGAGACTACTGGGAGCTTTCCGTTTCCAATTGGCAGAAATTGATCTGAAAATGTTTGACCAGAGTCATCGTTTTGCAATCGGAGACGAATATTTGTAGTTAATTTTAATGTTTTTACGTGTGCCCATAAATTAGAATTTTTCAGGCAAGCATTCATTTCGTCTGCAGGGGTTGATCTAGGTATTATAGGTAATGTTTGCCTGATATCTCCCGCAAGCAATATTACTGTGCTGCCAAAGGGTTTCAAATTCCCTCGCAAATCTTTCAAACATTGATCCAGAGCCTCGAGCGATTTTTTGTGTGCCATTGTGCACTCGTCCCAAATAATAGGTTTGCATTGCTGCAATACTTTACCCATCCCAGATGATTTGGAAATATTGCACGTGGGAGTTTCTGTAGAATGCAAATTCAGAGGCAATTTCAAAGCGGAATGAGCAGTTCTTCCATCAGGCAGCAACGTTGCGGCTATTCCGGACGACGCAATTGCCAACGCTATATCATTTTTTGATCGAATTGATGCCAGAATCAGTTTTATCACAAACGTTTTACTAGTACCTCCTGGCGCATCCAAAACGAAAATTTCTCCAACGTTGTTATCGACACAATGCATTATCGTATCATAAATGTCTTTTTGTTCCGACGTTAATTTGGAAATGTTCTTTTGTACATACGCAATAGATCACTCGTACTGTAACTTTGTTCACGATCCAATTCTAAACACGTCGAAACAGCAGCGGTACGATTAGGTGAAGGCGTTCCCAAATCCTGAAGAGGTTTCTTTGCCATACATACGCACAAATCTTCTATAATAACTAAAATGTAGTTATAAATTTCTGATGTAAAATCAAAAGTCATATCTGACGTCTCTAGCCGTTTTCGATGGAGTATATCTTCGGACATTTTTGATTTATATTTTTCCCATAACTTTGTAGGAGCTGATGGAGAGAAAGTTGTTAGTATGATGCCAAACAATGCACGAATTTGACTTGGAGTTGACGTTTTGCACGCGTCATTGTTGCAGTTATCCCAGTGTTGGTCATTCTCCAATAAATTCAAAGCTTGGCTTGCACTACGGTAAGTGTCATGTATAGTACCGTTTACAGTTCTCAAATACTCAAAGGACGTTGGACCGGATACATTCACCAAAAGCAGGCGTAGAAAGAAGCATTCATGTTGATTGCGGTGAACGGTGTAAAGTCTTCCTATCGTGGTATCTTTGAAGATGGTACGTTGGCCGTCGACTGACTTACCCTGTTTTCAACGTTCAGATACTTTATTTTTAGTATTCCACGTGTAATACGAAGGCGCTTCAGTATACAGCAGTTTTTTTGCAAAAGAATCATTTTTGCAAAGCGAAAAAAAGCTGTTAATGTTGTATCCGGTGGATTCAGGGCTCTTTGTTGCACGTTGGTTTCCGTGAAATAAACACGTTGACCATTCTGTAAATGTACCGCTAAGTGAACAACAGCTGGACTACGTTCATGTATCGGAAATGAAAGAATTCGCCAAACAGCTTCATTACTGCTTATGTATCTTCCAGCCTGATATTGTACGATTTCGACGAAATCTTTGATTTCGGGCTGCAAGCCAAAAACTGCCATGTCACTGCCTTTGTTGACGTATTTACATATGTATTTGATTGCCTTTACGGAGTTACAGTATTCAACGTTTATGTGTGCATTAAATGTTTTTGATAATAATGGGGAATATGGAACAACCCACTGGTTATCTACTTCAATAGTGGTACCGTTACGCTTCTTTATTATTGCTGTTTTACTGCCATCTTCAGTAGATCGTCTTCTATATTGTGGGTAACCATCATTGCCAGTAATTTTACTAAGCAGTATTTTCTACTGGTTTTACGACTTTCTTGAGCTATTAAAATCTAACTTGAAGTTTCGCGATGTTTTGACGACGGACGTATGATTTATGGATAAAAGTGAGGCGATCAGTGGGCTCAGCAGCACATTTTACTCATTTTAAGATTATGCTGTTAAAACCCCACTTGAAGCTTGGCAAGGTTTTCGCGATGTTGTTATGATCTAAGGATAAAATTTAGACGATCAGTGGGCTCAGCAGCATTTTGTACCCATTTTAAGACTTGTTTGTGCTATTAAAACGCCACATGAGCAACTGATTTTGAAAAAAACTTAAAATAAAGATAAATGTATCATTTTAAAGGCTCCTGAAAGAAAAAATAAAGATAAATTAAATAATTTAGATGTTCATGTCGAACTGTCCACCAAATATTAATTTATTACATTTTATCGGTAGTATAGGAAAAATGGAATATATTTAAACTCTTGTTTCCCAAAACCTATTTTCATTTTAAAGCTCAAAATGGGAAACTGTAAAAATGTAAGAAATTTTTATCTTAGCTTGGATTACGACACGCACAAATCATTCCATAACGACAAAATGATTCCTTACGACACGCAGGATAAAAGAAAAAACTTTAAAAAACAGGAAAAAAATAAAAAAGGTAAGAAACTAAAAAGAAAAAAAGCTAAAAAACTAAAAATGCTGCAAAACTAAAAAAAGAAAAACTAAAAAAGAAAAACTAAAAAAGAAACTATATAGATATATATATATAAAAATAAGTTGTATGTATGCATGTTTGTTTGTTTGTGGGTTTGCATATGACGTCATTATAAGTTTATAAGGCTTTGTATATGATGTCATTATAAGATGACACTACAGACCAGGACACTGGACACAAATGACGACCGGGACACAGGGAAAATAAATGATGACCAGGACACTCAAAGAGAAATTACAGAGCGGGACACCGGGACACAAATGACGACCGGGACACCGGGACACAGGGAATATAAATGAAGACCGGGACACTCAAAGAGAAATTACAGACTGGGACACCGGTACACAAATGACGACCGGGACACAGGGACATAAATAACAACGGAGACGCCGGGGGGCACAGGGGGATATATAAATGACGACGGTGACACAGGGAATGTTCGATTAGCAATCACCATCAACAAAGCTCAAGGGTAATGGTTAGAATAATGAGGTATAGATCTGAATACAGATTTGGTTAGCAATGTTCGATTAGAAATCCCCGTCAACAAAGCTGAAGGGCAATCACTAGAATAATGAGGATATTGCATGTTCAAGAGTCGGTAAACCTGACAATCTATTTATGGGGTGGCGAAGCACCACCCCAACAACTAGTATCTATATATATATAAAAATATAGCGTCTGTCACACTATCTTTTATAAAAAAAAGGGAAAAAAAATAAAAAAGATAGAAGAAAAAGAAAACTAAAAAAAGATAAAAAACTAAAAAAAATTAAAATAGTTAAAATCTTAAAAAACTAAAATGAAAGAAAAAGAAAAACTTAAAAAAAAACAAAAAAAAAATAAAAAATAAAAATCTAAGAAAAGGGAAAATTAAAAAAGAAAAAAAAACTAAAAGAAAAAAAAAGAAAAAAACTAAAAATTAAAAACCTTTTTTTCTGAGAAAGAAAAAAAACAAAAAAAAATAAAAAAAAAAGAAAAAACTTGAAAAAACTAAAAAAAACTTAAAAAGGAAAAAAATTAAGAAAAAAAAGAAGAAACTAAAAAGATTGACTTTATTTAAAAAAATAAAACTTGGTACATTTCACCACGAATATTTCCTAGTAATTTAACATATTAAGGTTTTTTTTTAGCAGCCGTGGATACCAAACGCTTTTCACTTATTTTCAAAGATAAAAGTGAAACGACCAGTGGGCTCAACAGCATTTTTTACCCATTTTAAGACTTGATTGTACTATTAAATCCTACTTATTTTTTAAATAAAGTCAATCTTTTCAGTTTCTTTTTTTTATCTTTTTTAGTTTTTCTTTTTTTAGCTTTTTTTAGTTTTTTTTAAGTTTTGCGATGTTTAGATGACGTTACTATTATCTGAGGATAAAAGTGAGACAACCAGTGGGCTAAAAAGGCTCTTGTGCTATTAAAACCCTACTTAAAGGTTTGGTGATGTTAAGACAAAGTTCTTATTATCTAAGGTTAAAAATGAGACGACCAGTGGGCTAAGCTGCATTTTTGCGCACTTTTGGACTTCCTTGAGCTATTAAAACCTCACTTGGAGTTTCGCGATGTTTAGATGACGCTCGTATGATCTAAGTATAAAAGTGAGAGGACCAGTTGGCTCAACATCATTTTTACCCATTTTAAAAATTTCTTGGGATATTAAAATCTCGCCTGAAGTTTCTCGATGTTTAGACGACGTTATTTTTTACCAATTTTGAGACTTCCTTGAGCTATTAAAAACCCACTGTAATTTTTGCAATGTTTAAACGACTTTCTTATGATCTGAGGATAAAAGTAAGACGACTGTGGTCAAAACAGCATTCTTTTACCAGTTTTTTTTGTTATAAACTATTCCTTACGACACGCAAAATTGAACCTGCCACCCTTGGATCAGGATACAAAGCTTTATCCACTGCGTTATCGCAAGGTATTATAACCAACATTTCTTTTATAACTTTATTAATTTACTTTAATCAGTAAAATTTTAATGGCTGACATAGGCTACATATTTTAACTAGGATAAAAGTGAATACGTATTAGGATGCATTTTTTTCTTTTTTCGTAATTTAATAATTTCTTCTGGTAGAAAATAAATTTTGAGCTCCAAAGGCAAACCACTTGATAGCAATCAAAATTTAAAAAATTGTTTCTAACATAAACATTTTAGCGAGAAAAAATAGTATTTACAACCAATTTTATTATTATTTCAAATTATATATATATATATATATATATATATATATATATATATATATATATATATATATATATATATATATATATATATATATATATATATATCTATATATATAAAAATAAGTTTTTTGTCTGTCTGTCTACTGACGTCATGTTTGTGTGTCGACTGACGTCATGTTTGTCGACTGACGTCATTATGAGGATTGAGCATTATTCCGTCATGAAGTTGTTTGTCGACTGACGTCATGTTTGTCGACTGACGAAATTACAGATCGGGACAACGGGACACAAATGAAGACCGGGACACCGGGACACAGGGGATATAAATGACGACCGGGACATTCAAAGAGAAATTACAGACTGGGACACCTGGACACAAATAACGACCGGGACACAGGGACACAACTAAAACGGGGACGCCGGGGGCGGCACAGGAAGGATATATAAATGACGACCGGGACACAGGGAATGTAAAAGGGCAATGATCAGAATAATGAGGTATAGATCTGAATACGGATTTTTTTCCCATGGACAATTATATGTTGCATGTTCAAGGGTCGGTAAACCTGACAATCTATTTATATGCATAGACAATGGGACAGCGAAGAATGTTGATATTCGCAAGATATAAGTATATAAGGCTTCCACCGGCACACCGGGACACAGGGAATATAAATCGACAAAGGGAATATAAATGACGACCGGGACACTCAAAGAGAAATTACAGACTGGGACACCGGTCGGTGTCCTTATTCAGTCGTGAAAAAAAAAAGTTTTCAGTTTTCAAATGAAAGTAAAAACTAAGCTAAAATCATTAAATGAATGTAAACTATCTTTATATGAAGGAAATCCCGCCCCCGATCCCCCACTCTCTAAACTAAAATGTTACCAACGCTTACCTATATATTTCTTTTTTTTTCAGCCCAACCAATATAACCAATTGGGAGCAAGTGTTTATTTCCTCAAAAACTTGTATTATATTTATATATTATTTTTATTTATATATACATATACTTATTGACGACGTGACTGCCTGTCCATGGATTATTCTTTATGGTTGATTGTGTATGGCTATGCTGTTTGACCTATGTGATTGTATGGATGAGTAGGGTTAAGGCCTCATTCAAGTGCTGGTCTATATTAATCACTAATTTAGGAAAACAGTCTTCCTTTTCTCCTTCTGTCTCTCTTTTTTTGTGTTTGTGCTGTTGCATTGGTGATTTCTCTTTTCATGATATATATATATATATCATATATATATATATATATATAATAGCTGTTGGGGTGGCGCTTCGCGCCACCCCAAAACCTAGTTGGTGGGGGCGCTTCGCGCCCCCCCAAGCCCCCCCGCGCGCGTAAGTCGTTACGCGCCATAATAGCTACGCGCCATTGTAGTTGTGTCCCTATGTCCCACCTGTGATATATATATATATATATATATATATATATATATATATATATATATATATATATATATATATATATATATATATATATATATATATATATATATATGGTTTTAACTACGTAAAACTTGCGAATATACAACATTCTTTGCTGTCCCATTGTCTTTGCATATAAATAGATTGTCAGGTTTACCGACTCTTGAACATGCAACATATAATGGTCCATGGGAAAACAATCTGTATTCAGATCTATACCTCATGATTCTAATGATTGCCCTTGAGCTTTGTTGATGGTGATTGCTAATCGACCATTCCCTGTCCCGGTGTCCCGGTCGTCATTTATATCCCCCTGTTTCCCCCGGTGTCCCCGTTGTAGTTGTGTCCCTGTGTCCCGGTCGTCATTTATATTCCCTGTGTCCCGGTCGTCATTTGTATCCCGGTGTCCCGGTCTGTATATACGTTCGTTTTTTAGTTTTGTTTTTCTCCTTTATTTTTTTCCTTTTTTTTTCTTTTTTAGCTTATTTAGATTTTTAGATTTTTTAGTTTTTTTTATTAGTTTTTAGTTTTTTTTCTTTTTAGTTTTTTTGTCCCGGTCGTCATTTATATCCCCCTGTTTCCCCCGGTGTCCCCGTTGTAGTTGTGTCCCTGTGTCCCGGTCGTCATTTATATTCCCTGTGTCCCGGTTGTCATTTGTATCCCGGTGTACCGGTCTGTATATACATTCGTTTTTTAGTTTTGTTTTTCTCCTTTATTTTTTTCCTTTTTTTTTCTTTTTTAGTTTATTTAGATTTTTAGATTTTTTAGTTTTTTTATTAGTTTTTAGTTTTTTTTTCTTTTTAGTTTTTTTGTAGTTTTTACCTTCTTTTTAGTTTTGATAATTTTTTTTTTACTTATGTCCTGGTCGTCATTTATACTCCCTGTGTCCCGGTGCTTTGTTGATTGCTAATCGAACATTCCTTTTGTCCTGGTCGCTTTCTCTTTGAGTGTCGTCATTTATTTTTTTCTTTTTTAGTTCTTTTAGTTTTTACCTTTTTTAGTTTTTTTTAGTTTTTTAGATGAAAATTTTTTTTAGTTTTTTCCTTTTTTTCTTTTTAGTTTTTTATTGGTTTTTACCTTTATTTTAGCTTATTTTTCAGTTTTTTCCTTTTTTTTAGTTTTTTTTTATTTTTTATTTTTTTTAGTTTTTTACCTTTTTTTAGTTTTTTTAGTTTTTTTAGTTTTTTTAGTTTTTTAGCTTTTTTACTTTTTTTATTAGTTTTTAGTTTTTTTTTGTAGTTTTTGCCTTTTTTAGTTTTTTCAGTTTTTTTTTTAGTTTTTTATTGGTTTTTACCTTTATTTTAGCTTATTTTTCAGTTTTTTCCTTTTTTTTAGTTTTTTTTAGTTTTTAGTTTTTTTAGTTTTTTACCTTTTTTTAGTTTTTTTAGTTTTTTTAGTTTTTTAGCTTTTTTATTTTTTTTATTAGTTTTTAGTTTTTTTTGTAGTTTTTGTCTTTTTTTAGTTTTTTTAGTTTTTTATCTTTCTTATTAGTTTTTAGTTTTTTTTTGTAGTTTTTGCCTTTTTTTAGTTTTTTTAGTTTTTTAGCTTTTTTATTTTTTTTATTAGTTTTTAGTTTTTTTTGTAGTTTTTGCCTTTTTTTAGTTTTTTCAGTTTTGACGTCACCTGATCCAGTTTTTTCAGGTGACGTCACCTGATCCATCCACAGATCCACAGACAACTTATTTATATATATATATATATATATATATATATATATATATATATATATATATATATATATATATATATATATATATATATATATATATATCTATATATATAAAAATAAGTTGTCTGTCTGTGGATCTGTGGATCAGGTGACGTCATGTTTCTGTGTCGGCTGACGTCATGAAATTAGTTGTCAGGTGACGTCATGTTTCTGTGTCGGCTGACGTCATAAAATTAGTTGTCGTCATTTTTGCTTTGACGGTGACGTCATTCAAGTTGTATAAGACATATGTTCACGTAGAAATCTAATAATGTTTAAGTTTACAATGACTGATGAAGATGCTCAAAGAGTCTATGCCAAAAAACTTGCTGCTGATAGTTCCTCGGCACGCTTTCTTTTCTGAGTTTCTCTATCAGCAGCAAGTTTTTTGGCATAGACTCTTTGAGCATCTTCATCAGTCATTGTAAACTTAAACATTAATAGATTTCTACGTGAAC
This sequence comes from Artemia franciscana, assembly GCF_032884065.1. Taxonomy (NCBI): domain Eukaryota; kingdom Metazoa; phylum Arthropoda; class Branchiopoda; order Anostraca; family Artemiidae; genus Artemia; species Artemia franciscana. The sequence goes on from NC_088881.1 coordinate 9,611,638, forward strand.
ATATGTCTTATATAACTTGAATGACGTCACCGTCAAAGCAAAAATGACGGCAACTAATTTCATGACTTAATTTCAGAACTTAATTTCTGTGTTGACTGACGTCATGAAATTAGTTGTCGTCATTTTTGTTATGACGATGCTTAGTATATTGTAAAACACATTAATTTGGTTAATAATATACCATTTAAAACACCAAAATGAACATGCTGGAGTAGTCACTCGGTGAGAGAGGGTGTCAGAACGGAGAATGAAGGTCCCAGGTTCAAATCCTGGTTAGGCTAAAAAAGGTAAAAATCTAAAAACTAAAAAAAAAACTGAAAAAACTAAAAAGGCAAAAACTACAAAAAAAACTAAAAACTAATATAAAAAAAATTAAGAATAAAAATAAAAAAAATAAATGACGCCCGGGACACTCAAAGAGAAATCAGAGACTGGGACACCGGGACACAAATGACGACCGGGACACAGGGAATATAAATGACGACCGGGACACAGGGACATAACTACAAAGGGGACGCCGGGGTGCACAGGGGGATATATAAATGACGATGGCGACTCAGGGAATGGTCGATGAGCAATCACCATCAACAAAGCTCAAGGGAAATCATTAGAATCATGAGGTATAGATCTGAATACGGATTATTTTCCCATTGACCATTATATGTTGCATGTTCAAGAGTCGGTAAACCTGACAATCTATTTATATGCACAGACAATGGGACAGCAAAGAATGTTGTATATTCGTAAGTTTTACGAAGTTAAAAACATATATATATATATATATATATATATATATATATATATATATATATATATATATATATATATATCTATCTATATTCACAGGTGGGACATAGGGACACAACTACAATGGGGCGTAACTAATATGGCGCGTAACGACTTACGCGCGCGGGGGGGCTTGGGGGGGCGCGAAGTGCCCTCACCAACTAGGTGTTGGGGTGGTGCGAAGCGCCACCCCAACAGCTAGTATATATATATATATATATATATATATATATATATATATATATATATATATATATATATATATATATATATATATATATATATATATATATATATATATATATATATATATATATATATATATATATATTGTCAGGTGACGTCATGTTTCTGTGTCGGCTTACGTCATGAAATTAGTTGTCGTCATTTTTGCTTTGACGGTGACGTCATTCAAGTTATATAAGACTTATGTTCACGTAGAAATCTATTAATGTTTAAGTTTACAATGACTGATGAAGATGCTCAAAGAGTCTATGCCAAAAAACTTGCTGCTGATAGTTCCTTGGCACGCTTTCTTTTCTTACTTTCTCTATCAGCAGCAAGTTTTTTGGCATAGACTCTTTGAGCATCTTCATCAGTCATTGTAAACTTAAACATTAATAGATTTCTACGTGAACATATGTCTTATATAACTTGAATGACGTCACCGTCAAAGCAAAAATGACGGCAACTAATTTCATGACTTAATTTCAGAACTTAATTTCTGTGTTGACTGACGTCATGAAATTAGTTGTCGTCATTTTTGTTATGACGATGCTTAGTATATTGTAAAACACATTAATTTGGTTAATAATATACCATTTAAAACACCAAAAAGAACATGCTGGAGTAGTCACTCGGTGAGAGAGGGTGTCAGAACGGAGAATGAAGGTCCCAGGTTCAAATCCAGGTTAGGCTAAAAAAGGTAAAAATCTAAAAACTAAAAAAAAAACTGAAAAAACTAAAAAAGGCAAAAACTACAAAAAAAACTAAAAACTAATAAAAAAAAATTAAGAATAAAAATAAAAAAAAATAAAAAAGATAAAAACTAAAAAAAAAGTAAAAAGAAAAAACGAAAAAAAACTAAAAAAGCCAAAAAAAAGGTAAAAACCAATAAAAAACTGAAAAGAAAAAAAGGAATAAAACTAAAGAAATTTTTATCTAAAAAACTAAAAAAAAACTAAAAAGGTAAAAACTAAAAGAACTAAAAAGAAAAAAAAACAAAAAAAAGGAAAAAAACTGAAAAATAAAGGAGAAAAAGAAAACTAAAAAAATATAAATAAAAATAAAAAAACTAAAAAGATAAAAACTTCAAAAAAAACTAAAAAGAAAAAAGAAAAAAACTAAAAAACCTAAAAAAAGGTCAAAACCAATAAAAAAAAACTAAAGGGAAAAAAAGGGAAAAAATTAAAAATTTATTTCATCATATACCAATTCAAAAACGAATGTATACCGGGATGACGACCGGGACACAGGGAATATAAATGACACAACTACAACGGGGACGCCGGGGGGCACAGGGGGATATAAATGACGACCGGGACACCGGGACACAAGGAATATAAATGACGCCCGGGACACTCAAAGAGAAATCAGAGACTGGGACACCGGGACACAAATGACGACCGGGACACAGGGAATATAAATGACGACCGGGACACAGGGACATAACTACAAAGGGGACGCCGGGGTGCACAGGGGGATATATAAATGACGATGGCGACTCAGGGAATGGTCGATTAGCAATCACCATCAACAAAGCTCAAGGGCAATCATTAGAATCATGAGGTATAGATCTGAATACGGATTGTTTTCCCATTGACCATTATATGTTGCATGTTCAAGAGTCGGTAAACCTGACAATCTATTGTATATTCGCAAGTTTTACGTAGTTAAAACATATATATATATATATATATATATATATATATATATATATATATATATATATATATATCTATATTCACAGGTGGGACATTGGGACACAACTACAATGGCGCGTAACTAATATGGCGCGTAACGACTTACGCGCGCGGGGGGGCTTGGGGGGGCGCGAAGCGCCCCCACCAACTAGGTGTTGGGGTGGCGCAAAGTGCCACCCAAACAGCTAGTATATCTATATCTATATATATAAAAATAAGTTGTCTGTGTGTGGATCTGTGGATGGATCAGGTGACGTCATGTTTCGGCTGACGTCATGAAATTAGTTGCCATCATTTTTGCTTTGAAGGTGACGTCATTCAAGTTATATAAGACATATGTTCGCCGTCATGTTTCGGCTGACGTCATGAAATTAGTTGCCATCATTTTTGCTTTGAAGGCGTGACGTCATTCAAGTTATATAAGACGTATGTTCGCGTAGAATTCTATTAATGCTTAAGTTTATAATGACTGATGAAGATGCTCAAAGAGTCTATGCCAAAAAACTTGCTGCTGATAGAGAAAGTCAGAAAAGAAAGCGTGCCGAGGAACTACCAGAGCAACGCGAAAGCAGACTTGCTGCTAAAAGAGAAAGTGAAAAAAGAAGGCCTGCCGAGGAACTACTAGAGCAACGCAGAAGCAGACTTGCTGCTAAAAGAGAAAGTGAAAAAAGAAGGCGTGCCAAGGAATCAAAAGACCAGCAGGGAAACAGGCTTGAGGCTGATAGAGAAAGAAAGAACAGAAAGCATGCCGAGGAACTACCAGAGCAACGCAGAAGCAGACTTGCTGCTAAAAGAGAAAGTGAAAAAAGAAGGCGTGCCGAGGAACTACTAGAGCAACGCAGAAGCAGACTTGCTGCTAAAAGAGAAAGTGAAAAAAGAAGGCGTGCCGAGGAATCAAAAGACCAGCAGGGAAACAGGCTTGCTGCTGATAGAGAAAGTAAGAAAAGAAAGCGTGCCGAGGAATCAGAGCAATCTGAAAGTTATCGCCTGGCATTCAGGTACAACCCAGTCGATGATTATAGCTTGAGTAGATGTGTTCAAATCGGGACAATGTCTAAAATTTGTCCCTATTGCAAGGCCTTGAAATTCAATGGTGAAACAATGGGAATGTGTTGCGCCTCAGGAAAAGTTAAACTTCCTCTATTGGCTGCACCACCAGAGCCATTGAAGACTTTCCTTACTGGAACTACGTCAGAATCTAAGCGTTTTTTGTCAAAAATCAGACAATACAACTCATGTTTCCAAATGACGTCGTTTGGAGCCCAAATCGAAAATCCAGATCAATTTATGTCTACTTTCAAAGTAAAAGGGGAAATTTATCATAAAGCAGGGTCCCTTCTACCATTCTCAGGCGAGAATCATAAATTTTTACAATTGTACTTCATCAGTGATAGAAATTCTGAATTGAATGCACGTTGCGAAATTTCTCCCAACGTTGAAAGGACAATCGTTTCCCAATTGCAACATCTTTTCCACGAAAATAATAAGTTAGTGCGTCTGTTCAAAACAGCCATCGATTTGATGCCTACTGATACTCATAAAATTGTTATTTCCGCTGACAAAACGCCTCCTGGCCAACATGTGCGTAGATACAATGCTCCGACTATCGACGAAGTGGCAATCGTTATGGTCGGTGATCAGTTTTTACCTCGAGATATTATTCTACATAAGCGAAACGCTCAGTTGTTAAGAATTGCTGAAACTCATCGATGCTACGATGCCCTACAATATCCTATCATTTTTTGGGATGGAGCCGACGGCTATCACTTTAATATTAAATTGATGAATCCAGCCACTAACAAAGAAATGAATAAGAAATGCAGTGCAATGCATTATTATTCCTATAGACTAATGATTCGGCAGGATGAAGAAAATTATATTTTAAAATGCCGTGAATTGTTTCACCAATTTATGGTTGATATGTATGCTAAAATTGAATCAGAACGTTTGCTATATATCCCCCTGAATCAGACCAAGCTCCGCTCTGAACAATACATTCATTTGCGAGATGCAGTTATAAATGACGGTAATACCACAAACGTTGGAAGATTAACAATTTTACCTTCGTCATATGTTGGCAGTCCCCGTCATATGCATGACTATGCTCAAGATGCTATTGCGTATGTTCGTCTCTATGGTCGTCCAGATTTATTTATTACATTTACATGTAATCAATCTTGGGACGAGATACTGCAGCTTTTACTTCAAGGACAATCGGCGGTTCATAGGAATGACATTACGGCACGTGTCTTCCGGCAAAAGTTGAAATCACTGATAAACTACCTTGTAAAACATGAAGTGTTTGGGTCAGTGCGATGCTGGATGTACTCAGTGGAATGGCAAAAACGAGGTTTGCCACACGCACATATACTAATCTGGCTACATAAAAAAATTACTTCAAACGAAATTGATGATGTGATTTCCGCTGAAATACCTGATAAAAATGTCGATAAGGGGTTACATGATATTATTGTAAAAAATATGATACATGGACCTTGCGGTGCACTGAACGAAAATTCACCATGCATGGCCAAAGGAAGGTGCACAAAGCAATATCCTCGACTTTTAGTACCCAAAACAATTACTGGCAATGATGGTTACCCACAATATAGAAGAAGATCTACTGAAGATGGCGGTAAAACAGCAATAATAAAGAAGCGTAACGGTACCACCATCGAAGTAGATAATCAGTGGGTTGTTCCATATTCCCCTTTATTATCAAAAACATTTAATGCACACATAAACGTTGAATACTGTAACTCCGTAAAGGCAATCAAATACATATGTAAATACGTCAACAAAGGCAGTGACATGGCAGTTTTTGGCTTGCAGTCCGAAATCAAAGATGTCGATGAAATCGTAGAATATCAGGCTGGAAGATACATAAGCAGTAATGAAGCTGTTTGGCGAATTCTTTCATTTCCGATACATGAACGTAGTCCAGCTGTTGTTCACTTAGCGGTACATTTACAGAATGGTCAACGTGTTTATTTCACGGAAACCAACGTGCAACAAAGAGTCCTGAATCCACCGGATACAACATTAACAGCTTTTTTTTTCGCTTTGCAAAAATGATTCTTTTGCGAAAAAACTGCTGTATACTGAAGTGCCTTCGTATTACACGTGGAATACTAAAAATAAAGTATTTGAACGTCGAACACAGGGTAGGTCAGTCGACGGCCAGCCTACCATCTTCAAAGATACCACGATAGGAAGACTCTACACCGTTCACCCCAATCAACATGAATGCTTCTTTCTACGCCTGCTTTTGGTGAATTTACCCGGTCCGACATCCTTTGAGTATTTGAGGACTGTAAATGGTACTATACATGACACTTACCGTAGTGCATGCCAAGCTCTGAATTTATTGGAGAATGACCAACACTGGGATAACTGCATCAATGACGCGTGCGAAACGTCAACTCCAAGTCAAATTCGTGCATTGTTTGGCATCATTTTAACAACTTGCTCTCCATCAGCTCCTACAGATTTATGGGAAAAATATAAGTCAAAAACGTCCGAAGATATACTTCATCGAAAACAGTTAGAGACGTCAGACATAACTTTTGATTTTACACCAGAAATTTATAACTACACTTTAGTTGTTATAGAAGATTTTTGCATAAGTATGGCAAACAAACCTCTTCAGGGTTTGGGAATGCCTTCACCTAACCGTATCGCTGCTGTTTCGACATGTGTAGAATTGGATCGTGAACAAAGTTACAGTACGAGTGATCTATTGTCGTATGCACAAAATAACATTTCCAAGTTAACGTCGGAACAAAAAGACATTTATGATACGATAATGCATTGTGTCGATAACAACGTTGGAGAAATTTTCTTTTTGGATGCGCCAGGAGGTACTGGTAAAACGTTTGTGATAAAACTGATTCTGGCATCAATTCGATCTAAAAATGATATAGCGTTGGCAATTGCGTCGTCCGGAATAGCCGCAACATTGCTGCCTGGTGGAATAACTGCTCATTCCGCTTTGAAATTGCCTCTGAACTTGCATTCTACAGAAACTCCCACGTGCAATATTTCCAAATCATCTGGGATGGGTAAAGTATTGCAGCAATGCAAACTTATTATTTGGGATGAGTGCACAATGGCACACAAAAAATCGCTCGAGGTTCTGGATCAATGCTTGAAAGATTTGCGAGGGAAGTCGAAACCCTTTGGCAGCACCTTAATATTGCTTGCGGGAGATTTCAGGCAAACATTACCTATAATACCTAGATCAACTCCTGCAGACGAAATGAATGCTTGCCTGAAAAATTCTAATTTATGGGCACACGTAAAAACATTAAAATTAACTACAAATATGCGTGTCCGATTGCAAAACGATGACTCTGGTCAAACATTTTCAGATCAATTGCTGGCAATGGGAAACGGAAAGCTCCCAGTAGACTCAATTTCAGGACGTATACAACTACCTGCTGATTTCTGTAATTTAGTGACGTCCAAAAATGAATTGATTGAAAAAGTATTTCCGAATATTCTAAAAAAATATAAAAATAATAAATGGCTAAGTGAAAGAGCGATTCTCGCACCCAAAAATATAGACGTCCACGAAATCAACAATATTGTTTTGACCAAGATTCAAGACCAGGCAGTCCTTTACAAGTCAGTCGACACAGTTTTGGAACCAAATGAAGCGGTTAATTATCCATCTGAATTTTTAAATTCCATAGATCTTTCAGGGTTTCCACCACACGTGCTACAACTAAAAATAGGCGTACCAATAATATTGTTACGTAACATAAACCCACCAAAGCTTTGCAATGGCACTCGACTTGCCGTAAAAAAAACAATGGAAAACCTAATAGAGGCCACAATCCTGACAGGGCCTTTTGAGGGTGAGGCTGTTCTTATTCCTCGCATTCCCATGATTCCAACAGATCTGCCTTTTCAATTTAAAAGATTGCAATTCCCAATTCGATTAGCATTTGCAATCACCATTAAAAAAGCTCAAGGTCAATCATTAGAAAAATGTGGTATTGATCTTAATACTGATTGTTTTTCCCATGGACAATTGTACTTTGCATGTTCGAGGGTCGGTAAACCTGACAATCTATTTATATGCAGCGAGAATTGGACAGCGAAGAATGTTGTATATTCGCAAGTTTTACGCAGTTAATTTGTATTTCGGAACCAAATGAAGCGGTTAATTATCCATCTGAATTTTTAAATTCCATAGATCCTTCAGGGTGTCCACCACACCTGCTACAACTAAAAATAGGCGTATTAATAATACTTTTAAGAAATATCAACCCACCAAAGCTTTGCAATGGCACGCGACTTGCCGTAAAAAAAAACAATGGAAAACCTAATAGATGCCACAATCTTGACAGGGCCTTATGAGGGTGAGGCTGTTCTTATTCCTCGCATTCCCATGATTCCAACGGATCTGCTTTTTCAATTTAAAAGATTGCAATTCCCAATTCGATTAGCATTTGCAACCACCATCAACAAAGCTCAAGGGCAATCACTAGAAAAATGCGGTATAGATCTTAATACAGATTGCTTTACCAATGTACAATTGTATGTTGCATCTTTGAGGGTCGGTAAACCTGACAATCTATTTATACGCACAGACAATGGGACAGCGAAGACTGTTGTATATTCACAAGTTTTACGTAGTTAATTTGTATTGTTTCTATCTATCTATCTATCTATATAAAAACGAGTTGTGTGTATGCATGTTTGTTTGTTTGTAAAAAGAGCGTTTGCATATGACGTCATTATTAGTACATACGGCTTTGTATATGGACAGACAATGGGAAAGCCAAGAATGTTGTATATTCGCAATTTTTACGTAGTTTGAAACACATATATAAATCTATCTATATTCACAGGTGGGACACAGGGACACAACTACAATGGCGCGTAACTAATATGGCGCGTAACGACTTACGCGCGCGGGGGGGCTTGGGGGGGGGGCGCGAAGCGCCACCCCAACAGCTAGTATATATAAAAATAAGTTGTCTGTCTGTGTGTCTGTCTGTCAGGTGACGTCATGTTTCTGTGTCGACTGACGTCATGAAGTTAGTTTTCGTCATTTTTGCTATGACGGTGACGTCATTAAAGATATTTAAGACATATATGTTCACGTAGAAATCTATTAATGTTTAAGTTTAAAATGACTGATGAACTTACAATGGCAAAAGCCGATGAAGATGCTCAAAGAGTCTATGCCAAAAAACTTGCTGCTGATAGAGAAAGTCAGAAAAGAAAGCATGCCGAGGAATCAAAAGAACAGCAAGGAAACAGGCTTGAGGCTAACCGGGACACAAATAACGACCGGGACACAGGGAATATAAATGACGACCAGGACACAGGTATTTAAGAATATCGTTCAAAGACAAATTTTTAATTGTAAGAAGACCGTTGAAAGAGAAATTTCCAATTGTAAAATGACTGAAGAACCTACAATGGCAACACCCGAGGAAGCTGCTCAAAACGAATGTATTCAAGCCGAAGTAGCTGAGTTGGTAAAGCGTTATGTTTCAGGTTCTAGGTCCGAGAGGCTCCAGGTTTGAACCTTGGCTTTAGCATTAATACAAAAGAAGAAAAAAACTAAAAAAAATAAAAATTGCCAAAAAACTAAAAAGAAAATATATATATATATATTTATATATATATCTATATATATAAAAATAAGTTGTCTGTCTCTGGATCTGTTAGGTGACGTCATGTTTCTGTGTCGACTGACGTCATGTTTTCGACTGACGAAATTACAGACCGGGACATCGGGACACAAATGACGACCGGGACACTGGCACATAGAGAATATAAATGACGACCGGGACACAAGGAATGTTCGATTAGCAATCACCATCAACAAAGCACCGGGACACAAATTAAAGGTAAAAAACTAAAACCTAAAAAAAGACCAATTCAAAAACAAATGTATATACAGACCGGGACACAAATGACGACCGGGACACCGGGACATGACGACCGGGACACAGGGACACAACTACAACAGGGACTCCGGGGGGCTCAGGGGGATATATAAATGACGATGGCGACACAGGGAATCGTCGATTAGCAATCACCATCAACAAAGCTCGGAATGTTCGATTAGCAATGACCATCAACAAAGCACCCGGACACAAATTAAAGGTAAAAAACTAAAACCTAAAAAAAGACCAATTCAAAAACGAATGTATATACAGACCGGGACACAAATGACGACCGGGACACCGGGACATGACGACCGGGACACAGGGACACAACTACAACAGGGACTCCGGGGGGCTCAGGGGGATATATAAATGACGATGGCGACACAGGGAATCGACACAATCATTAGAATCATGAGGTATAGATCTGAATATGGATTGTTTTCCCATGGACCATTATATGTTGCATGTTCAAGAGTCGTTAAACCTGACATTCCATTTATATGCACAGACAATGGGACAGCAATGAATGTTGTATATTCGCAAGTTTTACGTAGTATATAAATATATATATATATATATATATATATATATATATATATATATATATATATATATATATATATATATATATATATATATATATATATATATATATATATATATATATATATATATATATATATATATATATATATATATATATATACCCCAACAGCTAGCATATATATATATATATATATATATATATATATATATATATATATATATATATATATATATATATATATATATATATATATATAAATAAGTTGTCTGTCTGTGTGTCTGTCTGTCAGGTGACGTCATGTTTCTGTGTCGACTGACGTCATGAAGTTAGTTGTCGTCATTTTTGCTATGACGGTGACGTCATTAAAGATATTTAAGACATATATGTTCACGTAGAAATCTATTAATGTTTAACTTTAAAATGACTGATGAACTTACAATGGCAACAGCCAAGGAAGATGCTCAAAGAGTCTCATTTCCGATACATGAACGTAGTCCAGCTGTTGTTCACTTAGCGGTACATTCCCAATGTACCCAATTGCAATTCCCAATTCGATTAGCATTTGCAATCACCATTAACAAAGCTCAAGGTCAATCATTAGAATCTTGAGGTATAAATCTGAATACGGATTGTTTTGCCCATTGAGAATTATATGCTGCATGTTCAAGAGTCGGTAAATCTGACAATCTATTTATATGCACAGACAATGGGACAGCAAAGAATGTCGTATATTCGCAAGTTTTACGTAGTTAAAAACATATATATATATATATATATATATATATATATATATATATATTCACAGGTGGGACATAGGGACACAACTACAATGGCGCGTAACTAATATGGCGCGTAACGACTTACGCGCGCGGGGGGCTTGGGGGGGGCGCGAAGCGCCCCCACCAACTAGGTGTAGGGGTGTATACTACCCCAACAGCTAGTATATATATATATATATATATATATATATATATATATATATATATATATATATATATATATATATATATATATATATATATATATATATATATAATTTGAAATAATAATAAAATTGGTTGTAAATGCTATTTTTTCTCGCTAAAATGTTTATGTTAGAAATATTTTTTTTTAATTTTGATTACTATCAAGTGGTTTGCCTTTGGAGCTCAAAATTTATTTTCTACCAGAAGAAATTATTAAATTACGAAAAAAGAAAAAAATTCATCCTAACACGTATTCACTTTTATCCTAGTTAAAATATGTAGCCTATGTCAGCCATTAAAATTTTACTGATTAAAGTAAATTAATAAAGTTATAAAAGAAATGTTGTTTATAATGCCTTGCGATGACGCAGTGGATAAAGCTGTGTATCCTGATCCAAGGGTGGCAGGTTCACTCCTGCGTGTCGTAAGGAATAGTTTCCCATTCTGAGCTTTAAAATGAAATAGGTTTTGGGTATCAAGAGTTTAAATATATTTCATTTTTCCTATACTACCGATAAAATGTAAGAATTTAATATTTGGTGGACAGTTCGACAGGAACATCTAAATGATTTAATTTATCTTTATTTTTTCTTTCAGGAGCCTTTAAAATGATACATTTATCTTTTTTTAAGGAATGACAAAGTAGATTTAGTCTTGACATACTAGATTTAAGCTTATCACAGTAATATAAGGAGTAAATACACGGTTGGGATCCTCCTCAGGCCAATTAGCACATCCCAAGGTGGTGATAGGTGAGCGCCCTACAGATATAAAGTGCACCTCCATACAAGGCACAGGCCAAAGGGGGGCCTTGTCCCTGAGGGTCCATAATAGATACTGAGACATCTTTGCCTAGGGCTGTAAATACAGACGAAGGAGGAAGAAGGCCCCTAACTTTTAAATTCAGTATGGCCCACCATAGTACCGAATGCACCCCATTAGTTACAAACCTTCTCTTTGTAATTGGTTAGATTACATAGTGATGCCGAACAACATGGTAGCAGGAGCCTCTATAAGAGGACTGCTGTGGCAAGGTGTAAGATCCAGATCTATGGGCAACAGCAAGGTATTCTTGTTAATGGATAATTATTTTCGGCTTGATTTGTTTTGGGGGGGTTATTTCTGGCTGAAAAAATCTCTTCCTAGTTTATATACATTCTAAGGGCTGTCTCTCTGTAGTAGCAGACTATTTGAAGGTATGAATATATAATTAATCAGAGGTAATAGGGTTGAGATCGTCTCTACAGATTTCAATTCTTTTTTATAGAAGAGTATCACCACGTGCTAAAAGCCATGTTGTGACCAAGATGAGCCTAGAATTGCATAAACTTCAATTTATGCTGGAGTTCCTAGGAACTTCTCGTTTTCCAGTTTCAAGCCGGTTTATGCACTTCCGGGTAGACTTGAGAAGATGTTTTGGTCCCCGGCCTCTACTGGCAACTGAGACCATTGATTTTTCTGATGTCAAAAGAATTTCAATTATTTAAAGAATATGCAAATCAGAACTAGAAATATTACGATGCTAAAAGAAAAATATCGTGTCGAAATTTCGATTTTTCGAAATTAGAAATTTCTGAGGCTAAGAAGTTCTAAAACAAAACACAGTAATTGTATCTTACTATTAATGGCTCCTAAAAATCTGTGGTGTTTTTAATAATAAATATGAAGTCTCCGGTTCCAGTTCCAATATTACATAGAGGTATGTAGACTATCATCAAGTCCTTTCACCTCTTTGACTCTTTCATCAGAAAAACTAGCCACTGGAAGTATTATTGTCCTCCAGTCAGCAAATCATGAGTCCACAATATTATATACATTGATACATTATTAAGTCTAACAATTCAAAGTAGAAATGTAAAACCAAACCTATCGAGTCAGTTTTCCAAAACAGCTTAATTTTAACTATATGATTGATATAATCGAGGCTAACCCTTGCCGAAAAGGGCACAGGAAGCCATTTAAAACTTCCTTTGAATGCTTCAATGTAAAGAGCTAAGTTTTTGAGCGTGCGTCACTAGCTAAAACCTATTGACATATAAAGTATGATTTTAAATGCCATCAACAAAAGCTGGTTAAGCATAGTATGTCAACGCTATAGGGTTAATAGTAAAGACAGCCAGTCGTCGGCTCTTTCCAGAATATATGGCTTTTACAGTTAATACTCTATGCTTTTCGAGGGATTTTATTCCTAATAGATGCTATGGCAAACCGATTTAGAACAGAAATTTCGAATATTGTAAGCAGATTTTGTATACCAGGGTGTTTCTTTTGAGTTTTAAGACGGATTTCTCCCAGTTGTCACCCTTCTAGTCTACTTGTTATCCTAACAGATAAACAATTGGAAACATTAGATGCATCTACATCTTCTTAACAACCAGTGTATGTGATTAGCTTGAATATTTAACTGTGTACAACATTCACAATTTCAAATATCCTACTGATAGACAACAATGGAGCCTAACCTTATTAACAGGTTATTAATATAGCTAAGAAACAAACTTAGGCTACCTCTATTGTCAGAACTGCACCCTGAATCCAAATAAGCCTATAATGTTCATTTGTGTTGGAAATGAATTTTGCCTTAACCCCCTCTAGTGTACAGATGTAAAGGCTACCTTGAATTGGTATATTTGCAGAAATATGGGGAAGGTAATCAGGAAGGATATATGAAAATACAGGATGGTTGGCCCCCAGCCCCCATTGCACTTCTTGTCTTAAGGGCCATGAAACAGATCAGCACCACCTGTTTAGACCTTAAGGGTCTAGTGCTGTATTACTTACTACTTACTTGAATTGGTATATATAAGGGTTGCAGTAAAGCCTAATTTGACACAAATGAATATTAAATTTGATTTCTGATGCAATTTTGACTATAGAGGCATGTTTATCCCTTAGCAATCTAAATTGATCAATAATATATACATTACTCTAATCTTGGCTAGGCTACACGTTTAAAGCTTGACTCTTATCTTAGAAATAAAGATAAGTTTTTTTTTTGTGGTAAAATTCTACTTTAGCTAATTTTAGCTATCTTGGAAAGGGGTTAGGTTAGGAAAATCTTCAGGGATGGGTCTACAGGATAAAGTATGTCCTGCAAAGATGTTTTGAAGTACCAACCTCCACTTCTCCCTCTAGAGGGTCCTGACCTTTGATGACCTTTAAAAATCTGTGTGTTATAAAAGTATTAGGCTACCTTGCAAAATAGATCTTCTGCTTAAATGAAGTACAACAAAATTGTTTTCAGTTTCACAACTTTGCTCAATCCCAATTTATAAGGTTTTAAAGATACACAAATAGCCTACATTTCCTAAATTTTGAAAAAAAAAACACTTTGATATGGCTTAAAATTCTACTCAATTATCAGCTACATTTTCAGAATTAAAGGCTCAGAAAAAGAAACTGATAACTAAAAATTAATGTAAAATGTTGTTTTGTCAAAATTTCAAATTTCAACATGTCATGTAGGCATATTTCAGGACCCTCTAGAGAGAGAAGGAGTAGAGGTAGGTACTTCAAAATATCTTCCCAGGACATACTTAAGTATTTAGGGAATTGTCAATGGTTTGATATGTTTGATATGTTATTTTCTTTATAACATATATTTAATGTTATTTATAATATATATTTGTGTTACTGGGGAGTTGATATGTTTAAGGTCAGCCCATCTTATATAAATTCTATTTTAGCTTTTCAACTTGTAAATCATAGAATTATAAATATGTATAAAAAAAAACATTGTTAAGAACTAAGCCTATACCTTGAAATGACTACAGCAGCTATATTTTATAACACAATGTCTAATATACTGAGCTAGAAAAAATTAAATTACAAGCATAGTCTTGTGCATACTCTTTGTAAAACCATTCTAAGACCACATTGGCTATAGTCTACATGATGTTTGATAAAAAAAAAAAAACTTTTTTTTATCAAACATGATCTTGTTTGGCTGAAAAAACTTTTTATCTCTTGTTCTAACTTCTAAACGCTTGTGGTTTCTGGGTTTTCAAAAATATGCATGTTTGAGGAAAAACATTAAATAATTAAGAAAACCAAGAGAACCAGGGTGATTTTCAGCTAGTTGAAAAACCAAAAAGACAAAAAAGCAAAATTCATGGAAGATGAAATTTAGTATCATGGGACTATTGAAAAAGTTGGTGTAGATTCTGCCACAATATATTTCATTGACTATAAAAATAGACAAGAAACTGAATTCTCTAATCTAAGAGACTTAAAGGAAGACCTAATGGGGCTCCCTGCTCAAGCATGCAAATGTGCCCTTAGTTTTGTTG
The DNA here is from genome assembly GCF_032884065.1 of Artemia franciscana. Taxonomy (NCBI): domain Eukaryota; kingdom Metazoa; phylum Arthropoda; class Branchiopoda; order Anostraca; family Artemiidae; genus Artemia; species Artemia franciscana. The sequence goes on from NC_088881.1 coordinate 9,627,058, forward strand.
ATGCCGGTGAAGAGATGAAATCTCAGTTTGAGGAGGAAATGATTGCCAAATTGCTGTCTATTAGTGTAGAACAAAATATCCCTTCAGCAAGAACATTTTTAGTAAATTTAAGAGACAATAATGATTTACTTAATGTCCAATATGGTGGTTTTGGGTTAGAAACACCTTTCCATAGTTGTATGTCACCATCTATGCTCATGATTTGAATCCATCAGAATGTGTATTTTTTTTATTATATGTCTTGTCATGATATCCTTGCTAAATCATATTTATTTTATTTTCTACTTTTTATTTGCATAATAAACAAAAATATAAACTATGACTGATATAAGTCACTACACTAGGGAAAACTTTAAATATATCTTAAACTTGGCAAAGTACTTTAAATAGCTTACTAGGCATCAATGTGCAGTTAAGGCTATTGGGAAGTAAAGACTATGAAATCTTGAAAACAACTCTAGAAATCTTAAAATACTTAGTTAGACCATATCATTCCTAAAAGCCCTTCTGTTTTCTTTGCCCCTCTCCCTTAATGTACAGATATATATTCTGAATTATATTTTTCCCATGTGCAGGGGTACAGCTTGGGTTTGGATTTTAGAGAATGAAATATTCTCTCATTCTCACGCCAACAAGATTGTCCAGGTTGCTAACAAATGCAGACATGTAAGCTAGTTTAAAATAGAAGTATAAGCTAAATTACAAGATGTTGGTGATGGGTGCCAATACCTTGGGGGGGGACCCCCCTTCCACACTTTACTCCTGCTCATGTGTCACTCTTGTTTCAAGTTTAGGTATGTGTATGATAAACCCCCTACTGCTTAAGTTTTTCATTAATTGATGCAGTGCAGAAGCATCCTTTTTTTGTGTTAGTTTCTTTCAGATTAGCATGGGACATGACAAAGAGAAGTGACAGGGTAGATGGAATATATATAATTTGGATTATATATTTGTAGATTGGGGGGGGGGACTGGTAAAGTATTAGACAGTGTAAAGTTAGAAAAAAATTCTTATTACATAACATTAAAAATGATTTTACCTAACACCTGGGTTGTTACAAGCTGAAATGTCTGGGGGGGGGGGGGGGCAAGAGATTTTACCAGCTGGCTGGCCATTTTTACCAACTGTTTTTTCTCCATAATTAGCATAATGTCTGTTTTGATTACAATACATAAGTCAGTAATACAATTCCTACTTCTTTTTTCACTGAGTGACCAAAAATATTGGGGGGGGGGTGTATCCTCCATACATGACAACCTTGCCTGACACATTAGGCCCACTATACTTACCCCCCTAATTTGCAAATATATAGCCCAAATTTGTTTCTTAAATGTTTTATTTTTATCAGACCTAGGTATATTTCATTAGGACTAAGTATCAGAAAAACATATTAGAAGAATATTAGGTAGGGGGTATAGCATACAAGTACCCAAGTTTATACTTGTAGATTGAATCGGTGTTGATGAAATCAAGGAACAGAAAAAATAGGCAATATACAATTTGGGCTATATATTTGCACATTGGGGGGGTAAAGTAAACTCTAGTGCTTTTAAGAATGGTATAAGTAATTGTTTAGGATTTCTTAAAGTAGTTTTCAAAATTGTATAGTTTTCTTCTCAATAGCCCCAGTTGTGCATTGATACCACTTTGAAATTCTGCTGAAATAACAAAATTGTACTTTCAAAAACTAAAATAAATACAAAACAGATTGAAAACTAAAACTATGCTTAAACATTTATTTTTCAGAATTCAGATGGTTATAGACCTGTCATGTATGCAATCTTCTAAGCACTAGAAAAAAGGGTAAATATTGTAGCTTGACAATGCCTTCCCAGGGTATATTTTTGGCCCTGGAATCATTCCTGAGAGTTTCATTCATCTAACTCAACTACTTGCCAGGATATTAAGAACCCCAACAAACTAGAATTTTATCCTGTGAATTGGGATTTAGCAAAAGGATCAACTCCAATACAATTTTCTTGGATCTCATTTGTGCTATAAATATATTTCTAAAAATCCTACTTTCATTTCAGAGCAGTTGTCAAATGTAAGTACTATTGGTAAATATATATGCCTACATGATTCCATTACTGCATGAACACGCTACTTGATGCCGTTTTATACTCTTTCTAAATGTAGGCTAATAAATGTTTCATTTGCATATGCATCTTATCCTCCCAGTACTCTCCTACATAGCCCCAAGATATAGGTTGGTACATGCTAGAAAAAATTACTGAAATAACAAAATTCTTACTTAATAATATGCATATATATTTGTAATATTAACCACATTATCATGTTTACTTTTGTTGTTATCTGCATCCAAAGATTATCTTTAGATAATATTTTATATAGAAAATATTTGAAATTTTTATAATAAGATATGGATCTGATAGTTTTAAAGGTTTGAGGAACTGGTCCACAAAGAAAACAAATGCAAAACAACAGAGAAACATATTAATTAAGGCTATACAGGACCATTGGGGTGCTGTTGTACATTTGTAAGTAAAACAATTGTTATATTTAGAAAAAGCATAAAAAAGACATTGAGAAGTGTGATCACTTTGTCCCTAAGTCAGTAATAAAGTCATGCATATATTTATAGTGCTTTTTTAGTGGAAATGGTAGTGTGGTATGGTTATAGAGTAGAAATGCTCATATTTATGGTGCTGGTGCTTTTTAGAGTGGAAATGCATTTATTTATGGTGCTTTTTAGAGAGGAAATGTATTTATTTATAGTGCTTTTTTAGAGTGGAAATGGTAGGGTGGTTTTTAGACTAGAAATGCTAATATTTATGGTGCTGGTGCTTTTTTAAGTTGGAAATGGTAGGGTGGTTCTTAGAGTAGAAATGCTCATATTTATGGTGCTGGTGCTTTTTAGAGTGGAAATGCACATATTTATGGTGCTTTTAGAGTGGAAATGCATTTATTTATAGAACTGTTTAGAGTGGAAATGGTAGGGTGGTTTTTAGACTAAAAATGCTCATATTTATGGTGCTGGTGCTTTTTTAAGTTGGAAATGGTAGGGTGGTTCTTAGAGTAGAAATGCTCATGTTTATGGTGCTGGTGCTTTTTAGAGTGGAAATGCATATATTTGTGGTGCTTTTAGAGTGGAAACGAATTTATTTATAGTGTTTTTTTTTAGATTGGAAATGGTAGGGTGGTTTTTAGACTAGAAATGCTCATATTTATGGTGCTTTTTTAAGTTGGAAATGGTAGGGTGGTTCTTAGAGTAGAAATGCTCATGTTTATGATGTTGGTGCATTTTAGAGTGGAAATGCATATATTTATGGGGCTTTTTAGAGTTGAAATGGTAGGGTTGATACTTCTTTTAGGGTCTCTTGTAGGATAGGAAAAGAGAAATACACCACAAGTTTCAATTAAAAATAATCACTGCTTGTCAGCTCTAAATGGGTACCTGGTGAAATCTGGGGAAGGTAAACAGGAAGGGTGTGTGAAAGCACAGGATGGCTGGCCCACAACCCCCCATTGCACTTGCTGGCTGAAGGGCCAAGAAACGGAGACCAGTACGGACTGTAAAGACTAATGCCGTATCCTTTACCTTTTCCTTTTTTACCTTTAATCACTGCTGGTGTAGCTATTAACCTTCCTTGAAACCATTACATTGGACAGAGCCTAAAATTCAACAGATATTTTTACTAAAATATACCTTTCTTAAACGTAGTCAGTATTTTCCTAATCATTGATATGATGCAGATTATTTTAGATAGCCTATGTAGGATTAGCTGATGGTTGGTACTTAGCTAGTTAGGCTTGGCTTACAACAATCTAGTAAAACTTCTTTTTTGAACATTGAAACCTAAAGAAAAGTTAATTTTATATCTCAGCCTATTTAAATATAATTATTCTGTTTCACAGCACTTGTCTTAGATTGAATGTAGGCTATTTATGGTAGAGCCTGTCTGTGATTTAGATATTTGGTTCTAATTTAAGATCCTATCCAAGATTAGGTAGCTTTTTCCAAGTTAAGTCCCAAGCTTAAAGGGTGAGTCCGCAAATAAGCTCATCAGTAAACTGTCAGTGAATTTGTATTTGTTAATTTTGTGCAAGTTAGAATATTCAAGGTAATCACACACTTATTGATTTTTTTTAGACAAATCTAATTTAGGAAATATCTAGGAATTGTGTTCAGGGGGAGGAAGGTTACAAAGAAAAACCTTAAGAATGCAGTTTGTTAATATGAATTTGTTTATTATTTTACAAGTTGGACAGAAACTTGAGGGGGGTCCAACACAGTACACCTCACCCTCCTGGATGCAGCTTTAAATCCAATGGTGAAACAATCCAAATTCTTGGTAGCATGAGAGAGATTTTACAGTGATTTAAATGTTGAAATATTGATTAACTGTCTAATTACTGGGTACTGTATCCCATAGGCCTGGGTGAAGGGTGAACACCAGTTTTGGTAAATTTTAATAATTTTTAAACCTCTTTGCTAGGCTGAAAATGGACACACTACTTTATGTGCTTCTTTATTTCCTTTATGTGCTTTTATGTAAATTAATTGCTATCATTTCAAATTTTGTTTTGAGCCCTTAATCTCAAAATTAAAAAAAAAAAAAATTATTGTTTTATAATGTAGAGTTGTGAGAAACAGTCAAACTTTAGCGTAAAGAGCGGGTGTTGAGGAGGGGACAGCCCCTTGCATATACAGGATAATTTTTGGTTCGTTTTTGAGTTTTAATGTTGCTCCTTATTTTCAGTTTTAAAAAAAACTTATTTTTTTATTTACTTTCTGAACGTTTTTAAATTAATGCAGGTTTTGAATTTACATCACAGAACATGAGTAATTAAAACGCAATTTGCATATTAATTTTACTTCTTTTAACTAATTATAATTTCATAATAACCTAAGTTTGATTAACTTGCAAGCGAATGAGAGAAAACAACAAATTTGGGCCCGTTTTGGGTTTCATGAACCAATACAACCCAATATGTTTCACTAGGGTTCCCTTGTTCAACATAGCCTGTAAGTTTCAAGGCAACAAGAGAGAAAATTGGGACATTCTTTTATCACTATCAATGTAGCCATATTCTTTTTTCTGGATTTACTGGACCTCACTTGGTCCAGTCTATCAGCCTTGTAGATTTAAACATATCAGGAAAAAACCACAAATATGACCCAGATTCACGTTACATATATTAATACAACCAAGTTTTCGAAAATGGTTTGTGTTTAAATGTATTTTATGGTTTGTTGAATTTAAGCCCCTTTGGAGCTTTGATTCTGTTCACTGTGAACCAGAAAACATTGTGTGTATGCAGGCTATCAAAATAGCATGTATCCAATACCCTAGAATATTTTATAGGGATCAAGTTGAAAATTTCAGGGAGTGTTGGAAAAGCTAATTGGACCTCAATTTTAAACTTAATGAAAGAGGTTAGAGGGAGGATGGGGGTAAAAGTGCTTTTTATAAATTCCGCCTTTAAGCTTTTGCACAGTTAACCCCTGTGGGACTTGGAGTCTATTCATGATTTAATGGTAAGGGTAGTATTTAGAAACTATTGCTATGATAAAAAAAATGTTTTTGCATCATAGTATCTCAATAGTGGCTTGGGAAATTGAGTTCAAATTCTCATGAATGTTTGGGAGTCCATGTAGACTTGCAATTTTGAGTTGGAGGGATGGGACAGAGCTACCTTTTCTATGACGAAACAAATAAGAGTTCCAAATAGGGATAGGTCCTTTTATTTGACAGTAAAACTAAAATTGTATACAAAAGGCTCTAGATATTTTGATGACATAGTCAGTCATTATCAGTGAAGTTACCAAAGCATTAAAGTTAAAATAAACTATATTTATACTGAATAAAATAATAACTTCTGGGTTTCAGCAGTTTTCTGGTCCATTGTCTTAGATGGTTCATTCACTGTCTTCACTTCTTTAACATTGCGTTGAATTTTTAAGAAAGGTATTATAATCTTCTTTTCTTCTAATGAAAAATGAAATGCTGCTGAATTTATCTTCTATTCTTACAATTGCAAATGAATTGTTGCTGAGTTTATTGTTGGTCTATCTTCCCTGAATATTGGACGTTGGTATTTTCCCAAGACCACACTGCCTTTTCTGCGATGAAACAAATAAGCATTCCAAATAGGGATAGGCATCTGTATTCTGTATTAGAAAAATGTATCTGTATTGTTACAGATATAATTTGGGGGATCAAGTCAAAACTTTCAGGGAGTGATGGGGGTGGGGAAGGCATGGGACTCCAAATTTTATGTCTAGGGAAGGGGATGAAACCCCTATGCCCAGAAAAAAACTTCTGATTGGAGAGGACTCATAAACTTTTTGTTCAGGTAATGTGGAGACAAAGAGGAGCTAATAGATTTTCAATGTATTTGATAATTCTCCCCCCCTCCAAAAAAAAAATAGAAACTAATTTTGGCTGTATTGATTTAGGAGGTTCAAAATGGGTTCAAAATTTGTTTTTTCTCTGATAGGGTCAACATTTACAGGGCATGTAGGCAGGAACAGATATACCCCAATGAAGAATAGCCATTTCGAAAACTTGGTTGTATCAATATATGTGACGCGAATCTGGGTCATATTTGTTTTTTTTCTGATTTGCTTAAATCTCTAAGTGTGGTAGACTGGACCAAGTGAGTTCCAGTAAATCCATACAAACGAATATGGCTGCATTGATTGTGATAAAAGAACGCCTCATTTTCCCCCTCCTATTGGCTTGAAACTTATAGCTTATGTTGAAAAAGGGAACTCTAATGAAACACTTGGGTTGTATTGGTTCATTAAACCCAAAACGGGACCAAATTTGTTGTTCTCTCTAATTAACTCGCAAGTTACTGTGCAAGTCTAAGCAGTCTTTGATTTTTCGGTTTTATAGCGACGAAAAAGTATATGTCTAAAATATGTTATGTTTTCAGTAAAGCACAAATGATGCTCTGGTCTTCAGAGGGTTTAAGGGAGGGGAAGATAGACCACTTTTATTTGGCAACGCAATAGCGTTGACTAAGTAAGGAGCAAAGTTGGCTCTGTATTGTTTATTCTTTATTTGTTTATTTTTTATTGTTATATTTTATTTCATATATATATATATATATATATATATATATATATATATATATATATATATATATATATATATATATATATATATATATATATATATATATAAATATATATTTTAATATTTTATTTTTATATTTTTTATTGTATTTTTCTCCCCAAGCCCCTTTGTATGGGGAGAGTTGTTTTATTACTTCTGAGGGGGCTCATTCGATTGGAAACTGAAAGCTCCTGTACCCTTTTTAAAAGCCAAAAGTGATTGGAGTGCAACCCATCTCCCTCTTGCTCCGTTTTTATTACTCTGCCCCCAAAGGTTTCCATCAAAATTTTGAGATAGCCATTCTGTTCACCATAGTAGAAAGGGTCTAATAACTATGGTTCAGAGGGTGACATGACTCCCACAGCCCTTGGGGTAGGAGATTTGTTTTTGGAGAAAAGGGGCATGTTTGAATCTGGGTCTCCAAAATGCTCAGGGTATTAAGTTGAAGCTTTCAAGGAATGTTGACGGGGATTTTGAACTAAATCAAAGTATGCTATGCATATGCATACTGTCATAAGAGCGTATCAGCAATGTTTCAGGAGTAGCTTAGGCCATTAAGTTCAAACTTTCAGGGTATGTTGAGGGAAATGTTGACTAACCCAAAGGCAGTTTGCACATAATACTACTACTATTACTATTGCAACTGACAAGCCTGCTGCTGCTACCACTACTACGACTAAGGCTAAGAGTATTAAGGTTTAACTTGTGAAACTTTTGAGGAATGCTGATGGGGATGTTGAACCCATCAAAACACACTATGTGCTTGCACGCTGTCAAAAAGACATCAGCAATGTTTTAGGAATAGCTTAGGGCATTAAGTTGAAACTTTTAGGGCATTTGAAGGGGGATGTTGAACTGATCAAAAGGCGCTATGTGCATGCTACTGCTACTACTGGTGCTAAGGCTAAGGATAATAAGGTAAAACATTGAAGGAATGCCGAGAAGGATGTTTAACTGTGTTGTAACACACAATCTGTATACTGGCTGTAAAAAGGGTGCATCAGCAGTATCTAAGGAACAGCTTAGAGTATCAAAACAAAACTTTCAAGGAATGTTAAGGGGGATGTTTTAACTAATCAAAAGGTATTTTGTGCATACTACTGCTAGTACTACTAAGGCTAACGTTATGAGGATAAAATTTCCATGAATGTGGAAGGGAATTTTGAACTAAAACAAAACAAACTTTATGCATGCAGGGTGTCAAAAAAGCACATCAGCAATATCTCTGGAATGGCTTAGGGTATAAACTTGAAACTTTCAGGGCATGTGGAGGGGAATGTTGAACTAACCAAAGGGTATTGTGTGTATTCTACTGATACTTTTAGTAGTACTACCTTTTCTCCCCCTCCTCCTACTACTACTTCTGTTACTACTGTTACTGCTATATCTAAGGCTAAGGGTATTAAGGCGAATCTTTTATGCAATTTTGAAGGGGGTGTTGAAATAAGTCAAATTACACTATGGGCATCTATAGTTGTCAATATGGCCTATCAGCAATATCTCAAGAACAGCTTAAAGTATTAAGTTGGAACTTTCAGGGAACGGTGACGGGGATATATTGAGTGAACAAAAAGACACTATGTGCATCTAGGCGGTTGAAATGATGTATCTGAATTATTGTCAGAAGAGCTAAGGGTATTAATTTATGACTTTCTCATTCTATTGAGAAACATTAAATTAAATCAAAAGACACTATGTGCATTCAAGGTTGTCAAAAAGACACGTTGAGGAGGATGGTCCATTAACATTTGTCTATATTCAGTGTTGTAATATGATAGAAGTCAGAATGGCTTGAACCCAGAATAAACCCATAGATTTGCCGATTTTCAATCCATTTATTTGAATAATATTCCATGTATCCATCCACCCAGAAGTTCTATAGTCAAGCATTATCAAAATTTTCTGCAAAATTTTTACAAAACCAAATATATTCTGAATGCTTCTCTTCTATAACTTTAATAAATACAAAATGGCTAAGACAAGTTCACATTACAGGATGGGAGGATGTTTGAAGCCCCTACCTTTCCTCCTTCAATACTTTATTGCTGTTATGCCAAATCACGGTATCTGAAGTTTTCACACCTCTTTAATAAATGCCAAAACTTATTTGGTACTATTTCTTCAAAGGAAAGATCACTGAGGCAATGTTCACTGAGAGGGATCTAAGTTCGAATTAGCAGACATATCCCTGGCTCCCTGCTGATGCTCCTTCAGATGTGTGAAAATCTTAAATACAACAATTAAATTTGTAATTTAATACATAATTTGGAATGACTTTAAGGACTTGTAAAGGTTTATTGACTGTGTTGAGACAGTTTTATCCAAATTAAAGAAAAACTTGATTTCTCAGCCTAAAAGTTGGTTCCTTGTAAAGTTTTTTTTTTCTTTTAAATTTCTGTCTTTAGTTTTCTTTCTTAAATTTGTTTTTATTAAACTGGAGTTTTAGAGACGAAATGCCCAATGAATTGGTAAATTGAAAACTGTTTTTGGTGCAATTTTCACTATATTAGAAAGCGATCGGATTGGGCGAATGGAATTTTGAGTATCTATTTGAACCCCTTGTGTATTCTAAGAGATCTTGCTTTCGTTTAAAATGGACAAACTTTATTTTTATGAAAAATAAAACTACTAGAAATAGATCAAGTGTGCAAATTAGGCTTAAGGAAAGCAAGGTAATATACCAGTTACTGGCGCCTAAAAATATTGTTTTGACTTCGAATTACTAATATTCATAGCTACTAATATTCATAAGTATTTATCGTTGGAAACTGCATGTGCAATGGACTTTAATTATTTACAACTTAGCGCCATCTAATTTTCATTTAGAAGTAGATGTCGTTAGCGAACCTCAAACCAGCGCACAAAAGCTGAAATCTTAGTGTTTTTAAAAGAAAATTTTGTTGACAAATGAGCAGAAGTAATGAAATAGTGTCTTATTTGCCAAAGAACTGCTACTGGAATAAATTAAAAAAAAAATACAACTCTACAGCGCTTTGTTCAGTCACAAAGTCTTAATGTATGGACTCAATTAAAGTTATCCAAAATATTGCAAAACTTTGATGTCCCAAATCTCAACATTTCCATTAGAAACCATTATATCTGTAAGAAGAGGCAAGTTTTCTCCCATTCAATAACCTTGTCACACGCTCCATCATATAATCTCTAAATGAAGGGAGTTCAGATGGTAAGGCCATTTGATATCACAAAAATTATTTTACTGGCCTCAGTGTCGGCTGGCCGTCTCAAAGACAAGTGGCCCATTGGTGAATTTTTTCAGTGCTATAAAAAACCCCCCAAAGCTTCTATATTACTCAAATGATATTTCCTTAAAATTTTAGATAGAGGGTCTTGAAAATGACAACAATTCAAACAGCTAAGAAAATCCCCAGTTAAATTTGGCGAAAGATATAACCTTTAACTGATTGTTAATCAAAGCACTGTATATTCAATGTACATTCCACATAAATAATATGTTTCCTGAATCGGCAAGGTTTTCAATCAAAGCGGGTAGTACCAGAGGGAAGTCCCAAAGCTTTCAAATTGCCCAAATGATATTCTCTTTGAGCTGATCTTTAACTCTTTCCTAGCAGATATGCTAGAAAATTTTTAGGGACTGTCCTTTCTTTAACTTTAAAAAGAAAATCTATTTGAAAAACAAACAAACAAATTTAACGCTTTCTTATGATGTAAGCTAAAGTAAATCTGAATATCTCAGTCTCAGGCGCAAAACAGGGAAAAGTTAAATGGCTTTTCTCTTAGAAAAATTCAATTAGTCTAAACATTAATTTAAAATCAGGGTAAAGTTCAATGAAAAAATTTAAATTAAATAAAAAAATTACATAAAAAAGTTAAAAATTAAAAATATATAATTAAATTAAGTAAAAAAGTCAAAATTCCGGGAAAAGTTAAATGGTTTTCAATTAGTCTAAACATTAATTTAAAATCAGGGAAAGTTGAATGAAAAAAGTTAAATTAAATAAAAGAATTAACTAAAAAAAGTTAAAAAAAAAATTAAATTATATAAAAAAAGTGAAAATTCAGGGAAAAGTTAAATGGTTTTCATTTAGTCTAAACATTAATTTAAAATCAACTAATTTAATATAAAAATCTAATATAGCTTATGAATAATTTAAAAAGAAGAATACGTTTAGAATAGTATTAATTAATTTATTATACTAATTACATTCATTTACCTAAAACATTTTCTAAAATTAATTATTTCGACGTAAGAATTTACAAAATAATATTTTTGAAAACTATGTACGTAAAATCGAATGTATGTCTTTGTGCCTTGTATGTATTACTGTAATGTTCATTTGATCACCAAGAAACTTTAAGAAGTTGTTGAGGAAACACTTCTGCTGAAGGGATTTTCTGCGGAGGAGTTTTCTGCAGGGGGGGGATTTTTTGCAAGAGGGAATTCTCCGGCGGAGAATTATCCACGGAATGATTTTTCCAATGCTCTTAGATTTAAAAATATGATCGTTTTACGAGGGGAAATTTTCTGCGGGGGAGAATTTTCTGGAGGGAAATATCCACGGAGGGGAAGTCTTCTGCTAGAGTTTTCCCTTGAATTCCATGCTTTTCAGATCGTAGCAAACATGCGACGGGCAAGCCGGTAACTTATATAATTAATTTATATAATTATATAATTTTATATATTATATAAATAAATAAGGTTATTAAAATCGATATTATCTCTTGACTTCAATTTGGTGTATAAAATCGGTAAGGGCTTATATTTATCTTCTATTTCTGTTTACAGATTAAAAAAATATTTCCATCATGGGAAATACCAGCTTACAATATCAAGGTAATACGAGAGAGAAATTCAGGAAGAATATGCTTCAAATTGGACGAAGTTCCTTTAAATATAAAATCCATAGAAGTTGAAAATGGTCTCTCATCGGATTTCTGTAAAGCCAAACTAACACCAGAAAAAAATTCCCTGTCATGTGAAGTTGTTGTTGACAAGAAATGGATTGTCAGACATCTTTTAGAAGAACTAGAAGATAAATTATTTCAAGACAGTCGACTCTTTTCGGTGATAGAGAAACAAAGAGTTGTGATTGATTATAGGTACTTTTTTTTTTCTTCTTGTCTGTGAACTTTTTGCAATGATTTGAAAATAAAGGAGCGAAAATACATTGATTCTAAAGTAGGAGCAAAAAAGAGAAAGATTAAATCCTATAAATATTTGAAATATGTGAATGAAGGAAATTTTGTTTCTAAGTCGCAGCACAGTTCGTTTTGTTGAAGTTTTTGAACGTTTTTTTTTTGTTGAATTTTGAACGTTTTTTTTTTGTTGAAGTTAAAAACGTTTTTGAAGCTCTAGGATAGGCATTCTAAGAAACAGTGATAAAAGAGAAGAAAAAGCAGTGCATGGAAAAAATTACAAGAAGTTAAAAGTATCCTATATGAAAATATTAAACTGAAAAAATTCAATGTTTTAAAAATAGAATGGTATTTTAAATAACTAAAAACACAAACATAACAAAGAAATGAAAATATGTATGTTAGGATCTGAAGAAATCCAAGGAAAAATTTTGCACAAATTCTAGTTTTTAATTCTTGAATCATTAATTCTAATCATTTGTTAATTGTTTTCTAAATAATTAACTCTAGAAAAGGAGCAAAAAAGAGAAAGAAAAGCGTTAAGTATGTTTTTCCGATAAACGCTTGTAACTAAAAAAAACAACAAAGAAACGAAAATAGAAGCGTTATGGATGTTAGGATTTTTAATTGTCTGAATGTGTTTCAAAGGGAAAATTTACACTACTTCTTAATTTTTAATTCTTGAATAATTAATTCTAATTATTTGTTATTTCTTTTCTAAATAACTAATTCTAAAAAAGCAGCAAAAAAAAAGAGAACCGTTAAGTATTTTTTTTCTGATAAACGCACGTAACAAAAGAAAAAAAAAGAAGAAACAACCCCCCCAAAAAAAAACAAGAACAACAAAGAAACGAAAATAGTAGTGCTGTGTATGTTAGGATTTTTGATTGTCTGAAGAAATTCTGAAGAGAAAATTTAAGCAAATTTTAAATTCTTGAATCTATTGTTCTAGTCATTTTTATAATTCGTTTCTAAATAATTAATTCCAAAAGAAGAGCAAAAAAGAAAAAAAAAGCCAATAATTTTTTGGCTGTAAAAAATTCAAATATTTACAAAAAGAAGAAAACAACCAAATATTTGTTCATTTGAAATATCTGACCGAATTCAATAAAGTGAATGGAGAACTAATAGTGAAAAAGAAGAAAGATATGGTATAAAGAAACAAAGAAACTAATAAAAAATTAACATTAAAAAATAAACAAAAGAAAATAAAAGAAACAAATAAAAAAGTAAATAAACGAAAACAGAAGTGTTATGTATAATAGTATTTTTGATTGTCTGAATGTGTTTGGGAAAGATAAAATGTACACAAACTCAATTTTTGATTGTTGAAACTTTCATTTTTTTGATTAAATAATTGTTTTCTAAGTCGTTACTTCTAAGAAAAGGAGCAAAAAAGAAAAAAGCCAATGCATGTTTTTCCAGATAAATATTCAAAATATATGAATGAATTCAAAGGTTTTGGGGAATGATTTTAAATGTATGGGGAATGAGTAATCCTTTGGTTGTAAATAGAACACAGTTTGTTTCATTTAAGTGTCCAAACCTTTTTGAAGCTCTAGAATAGGCATCAGGATAGAATAGATAGACATCAGGATAGGATAGAATAGACTCTAGAATAGAATAGAATCAGGGACAAAAGAGCAGAAAGAGATACCTAACTGCATGGAAGAAAAAGGAAAGTATTCTATTGAAAAAAAAAAGAATGGAGAAATAATTGTGAAAAAGACGAATGATATGTGGTATGTAATTAAAAAACAAAATAAAAACGAAAATAAAAGTATTATCTTTATTAGGATTTTCCATTGTTTGAATATGTTCCGAAGAGAAAATTTACCCGAATTCTCAATTTTTAATTGTTGAATCATTAATTCTAATGATGAAATATTATTTCCTATGTCATCACTTCATAAAAAAGGAGCAAAAAAGAAAAAAAAGCCAATAGATATTAATTAAAGCCAATTAGAAAAAAAGCCAATTAAGATATATGAATGAATTCAGGTATGGGGGAATAATGAATAATCCTTTTTGGTTGTGAATAACAGCACGTTTTATTTTGTCTATGTCTTAAAACCTTTTTGAAACTCTAGGATAGGCATTCTAAGGAACAATGAAAACAATAAACAATGAAATAAAAAAATAAAAACAAAGTAAAAATAAAAAACAAAAAGAAAAGGATGAAAAAAGCTACCCAGCTACAAAAAATAGAAAAAGTTGAATTTGAATAATGGAACAGAATAGTATGGCTTGCTAAAAAATGAAAAGGGAAATAGTATTATTGTGTGTAATTGGATTTTTGAGTGTCTAAAGATATTGTAAAGACTAGATTTACACAAAGTGAGATTTTCAAAAAATATTTCTTTCTCGAGTCTATACAAAAATTTATTTTATCACATTTATTATCACCGTCTGGCCTTTCATTCTTAATTTTTGTTTCCATATCCGTTAAATTGTGAAACTGATGTTCCTTATATATTCAAATGGGGCAATGAATCAGATGACCTTAGGATATTATGAAACTATTCAACTTAAGTCTAGAGGGCAACTAACTCCCCTATCAAGCCTACTATTTCCCCAAACACATCCAATCAAATTGTTTTGATAACCACGTTGTTTAACATATTTGAAAGGTCCGGAAAATATGTCTGAGGAGGACGATAGCCCCACAGCTGTCAGGACAAAGGTTGTATGCAATACCCCAGGAGCATATAAGGTTCTTGTAGAAGTCTTATTTATAGTCTGTCGTAGAAACTTCAAAAAGGACCCATTCAATTCAAAATTGAGAGGGTTAGTGCCCTTTTTAATAGTCGTGACTGATCGGAGGACGATTGCCCCCCCCCCTCCCCCCACGGCCATCATTCCCAAAACACTCATAATCAAAGTTTTGACATAGCCATTTTGTTCAATTTAGTTGAAAAGTCTGGAAATTATGTCTGTTAGGATGATATTTTAGTATTTAGGTGCTATTTTAGTTTTTTTTCCTTTTTTATGTAAGGGGGACCAGACAAGGCACAAATGTATTCTCGAGGGAAGGGCATGATTTGGAAAACCGCTAGTTGTATTTAAATCGCTTGAAGTTTTCCATTTTAAATCACATTTTACGGATTTCTAAACTCTGGGGTAGGGGCAGGGGTAATCTATACTTTGAACTACCTTTATTAAAAAAAAAGAGGAATCCAATAAGAATTTTTAGTACATGTCCAAGATGGGACCAGCGTTTTTGCGAAGAATATCTGCGAAAAGCGGCAGGGCAGACCTTTGACGAATTTCCTTGTTAGCGACTTTCTGCTGCCAGTGAATCTTAAGAATACTTCTAAGGCAGTTGTTCTCGAAAGTCTGTATGTGCTTCTCGTTTCAACGTTCGTCTGGATATAACAATATAGATATAATATCACTGTTAAGTAGTCTAAGTTTGATTTTCAGTGATTGTTTTCCATTTTCCTAACAGGAATTGAGCCTATAGAACGCAGACTGTCCTATTCTACGTTTAATTTCAGTCGTTGTATTTACTTCTCGGTTAATCTTGCTCCCAAGGTATCTAAACTCGGAGAAATGTGCTACTGGTCTTAGGTTGTATGTCAGGATAATACTCTTTGTCTTCTCGACATTGACAGCCAGTCCTAAACGTTTGTCTTTCCGCTACGATATCAAAAACTTCTTGTATCTTCTTGTATCTTGTAACTTCTTGGATTCTCCCAACAGCGCTACGCCGTAGGCAAAATCCAAATTGCAAAGCTAACGGGTGGTCAGTTTTACACGATATCCTGTCATATCTAAGGACGTAATCCATGACAATTGCGAAAACAAAATTGGGGACAGGACGCATCATTGTCTGACGCAAGACATTGTTTCGAAGAATCTAGTCTCGCCCATTGCTGTCTTAATAAAACAATCGGTGTCAGCGTAAATGGTTTCCCAGTGTTCCACTAAATCTGTCTAATATTGTGACTGCGACACGTCCACATTGACAGGTATGTCCGGGCAGAGGCTCTAATCATTTCTTCTCGAATGCTATCTATTCCTAGAGCTCTTCTGTTTTTCTAGCGTTGTTATCTCAAACTTACTGGGAGAATCAGTACCGATGCTTAGGTTCAAGAATGGAGTGTCAATTATTTTCGGGGCTCGGTTTGATAAGCTTTCTCTCAAAAACCCACCTCTCGTCCACCTTTACACGATCTGATAATACATTATCGTGCTCATCTTTGATCTGGGGCTGTAGACGACGCAGCTTTACTGTGATCTGATCTTTGATCATGTTCAAGGTTCTACAAGGAGTACAAGAAGTCTCCTTATCCTCCTGTTTTCTTGGCTAAAATTGCTTTATTTTCGAGGGAGTGCTACTCGTCTAGTCTTGAACTTCCCTTCACTTTTTATCAATCTGCCTTTAGAGGGTTCCGTTTGCGACGAGGGTTGTTAGTTGCAGGTGTTTTGCCGTTTTACGTTCATCAATCAGCTTCCTAGTCTTGTTTGAGATCAGTGTTTTTTTTTTTTGTCTTCTGCTTAAAGCCAAGATTTTCTTTCGTAGCCTCTTGGTATGTCTCTTGGACGGCTGTCCAAAATTCTCCGGGAGAATGAGCCGTAAGGTTTTCATTCTTGAGAGCTCTGAAACGGTTTTTCAGTGAAAAACAGAACTCCCGGCGGACGGAACGATCTTTTAGTTTCTCTCCACCAAACGGTTTGACCGCCATGTTCTCCGATTCTCATTCGACTGCTCTTAACTTGATCTGTATCTCTGCCACCATCAGCATATGGTCAGAACCCGTGTCTGCTCCACATTGGGCTCGGACATCAAGAAGACTTGTCTTCACCTCCTACGAATTAGGAAATGGCCGATTTGATTCCGAGTTCTCCAATGGGGGAGGTCCAAGTCTATTTGTGGATGTATTTGTGTTGGAACAGTGGTCCACCAACCACTAAAGCGTGCGATAGTGTGATATCAACGAACATATAATTTGCCATTACCTCCACCCTTCTCCCTAATTGTCTTCCCTGCGCATTAATCTAATAGTGAAGATTTACTTGACTGTTCCTCTTCTGTTCATAAATTTTACTGTTCTTGTGCGTTAAACCTTATCTACTTTGTCTTTAACATTGTCTACCTTATCTACCTTGTCTCTTATCCTAGAGAGTATCATCATGTTAAGTAACTTGCTTTCTAAAGAATCAAGGTAATTACCTTGATTCTTTCAAGGTAATTAGTAACTTTGGTAAATTAGTCACTAAATTAGTTAACTGAATTTAGTCACTAAATTAGTGACTAAATTAGTCACTGGTAAATTAGTATAATTGGTAAATTAGTCACTATTATCAACCTTTTTATAGAAGGTTGAGTTTGATCGTTGAATTTTAATTTTGAATTTTT
Organism: Artemia franciscana; assembly: GCF_032884065.1. Taxonomy (NCBI): domain Eukaryota; kingdom Metazoa; phylum Arthropoda; class Branchiopoda; order Anostraca; family Artemiidae; genus Artemia; species Artemia franciscana. The sequence goes on from NC_088881.1 coordinate 9,644,623, forward strand.
ACCTCATGTCTTCCTTAGCCTTTAATTTTTTCCATTATTGTTTGCGCTTTGGCTACTGTTCTTTTACCTTTTATATACTTTTTTGAACTTTTAAGCTCCATTTTCTTTAAAATTTTGACTGTTTTTATTATTCTTAGCTCATGTAAGAGGCAAGGCATGTAGAGGCGAAGGGGGGGGGGGTAAATTTTTAAAGTAAAATTCAAAAAAATGTTTTTCAAAATCTATGGGACAATTTTGTTATATTTCGATTTTCATTGTAATCACCAAAAACCGTTATTTTAAATCCCAATGGTCAACTGCTCCTCTTCCGTTTATAAAACCACACTATTTTTCGCGTTAAACTTTAGCTACAGGATCTTTTAGCCTAATGACTATCATCATACTAAGTAATCTGCTTCTACAAAAAAATTAAGCTAATGGCTCTATAATTACTACTCATCTTATCTCCTTTCTTATAAAGGAGTTTAGTTTGGTTTTGTGATTCGTACCCTTGGTTTTTCATTTTACTTCCTTGCCCTTATTTCTTTTCTTTTATGGTTTTGGTTTATTTTTTTTGCCTGTTATCCATTCTCTATTACTATTAGCGTCCATTTCCTTTAAGATTTTGACAGTTTTTTATTCGTAGCTCACCCAATATTGCAAAACCTTTTCACGTGGGCCATCTCAGATCCTCAATAATTGGCAATTTTTTAAAGAAACTACTGGAGACAGTGGGCCATCAGACAGTCGGATTAAACTATTTGGGTGATTGGGGTACCCAATTTGGTATACTTAAACATGGCCTGGATCAGAAATGGATCCCATTTGACGATATTCAATCCTCTCCAATACGAAAATTGTTCGAAATTTATGTGAAGGCTAATATACAGGCTAAAGAAGATCCAGTATTTATGGAGAAATCTTTGGAGAAATTTCGCTTTCTAGAAAATGGTGATGAAAATACAGTGAAGGATTGGTCTATTATAAAAGATTATACAGTGGCGGAACTGCAAAGAATTTACGCTCGACTTAATATTAAGTTTGATGTTTATGACTGGGAGTCAATGTACGGCCGAAAACGGATACAGTCAATTGTTGATTTGTTGACTTCAAAAGGCTTATTAACACCTTCGCCTGAAGGAAAGCTCATTTACAAGTTCAAAGAACGTCCAATAACGCTTGTGAAGAGTGACGGTACAACGTTATACTTAACGCGTGATATTGCAGCAGCTTTAGATAGAAGAGAACGTTTTCAAGCTGATTGTTTTTTATACGTAGTTGACAATGCGCAGTCGGATCATTTTCAAGCTTTGTTTAGTATAATGAAGGATGTGAAGATGGAGGGTGCGACACATATGAAGCATGTTAAGTTTGGTCGGATACAAGGCATGAGTACAAGGAAGGGCAATGTGGTGTTTTTGGACGACGTTTTGGATGAGGCGAAAGAAAGGATGGCTCAGCAAAGAAAGCGTTCTGTTAGTAAGAAAAATTTATTTTCATCTATCATCTCTGGGGTCGCTAACAACCATGTATGCAATTATTATTTTTAGGAGGATATGTTTGCAAGTGTTTCCATTTCGGCTATGTTATCTAAATTCCGTTATTATATAGCAGAATAAATTTTAATTAAATAACTAACACGTTAACTATATATTTAAATGTATAGAATGTTTAAACAAATTAAGAATAAAATGTTGACTAAGTAATAAATAAATAAAAAAGAATAATTTAATCAAACAGAATAAATTTTGTCAATAAAATAGCAGTTTGCCAAAAGCTTTGGAAAAAGGAGGAAAATAATTTTTTTAGAAAATATAGAAAAACAGTTTACGATAATACTACTATGGCCAATAGACATTTAAGGTTGGCAATCCCCAAAAGTGCCTGAAACTCAAGGATGACCGTCTGAAAGTCAAATGAAAATTCTTTTATCGAGTGTTTTTATTTATGTTATTCTTTTACCAAGTTTTGTTATCAAATAAATAACATGATAGGCCTAAATGTTGACCAAATAGATAAATAGGTAATATGTTCACTATATATAATAAAAGTACCGGGAGCCCGTTGGCTTTGCCGCCGGGTCCTGGTTCTCGGTACGGGGTAGGCTTCTATCTATGGATTCTCATTGAAACTTGTCTTCTAACCGCAGAAGTTAGCCTCTTCTTTTGTCAGAACGCCACCACAGGTTCGTTACAACCACCCTGGGAAAAATATAAATTCTACTTTTAAGTCCTGACCTATTTAGATCGTTCTTGTGACCTGAAATGTCAATAATTTAATATTTATTATAATTATTAATCGTCTAATGTATAAAAAAAGGACATATTACTCTAACAATAAGACGTTTTGTTGGTAGTTGTCAGGGTTAAAGCTTTTCTTCTAACCGCGGACGTTTGCCTCTTTTTTTTGTCAGAACGCCACCACAGGCTCGTTGCAACCACCCGGAAAAAAAAAAATTAAATTCTACCTTAAAGTTCTGACCTATTTAGATCGTTCTTGTGACCTGAAATGTCTATGATTTAATATATATTATAATTATTAATCGTTTAACATATAAAAAAGGACATATTACTCTAACAATAAGACTTTTCGTTGGTAGTTGTCAGAGTTAAGCATGTCTTCTAACCGCAGACGTTTGTCTCTTTTTTTTGTCAGAACGCCACCACAGTTCGCTATTACCACCCTGGGAAAAATATAAATTCTTCCTTAAAATCATGACCTATTTAGATCGTTCTTGTGACCTGAAATGTCAGTGATTTAATATATATATATATATATATATATATATATATATATATATATATATATATATATATATATATATATATATATATATATATATATATATATATATATATATATATATATATATATTTAATATATATATATATATATATATATATATATATATATATATACATATATATATATATATATACATATATATATATATATATATATGTATATATATCATTTAATAATATTAAATTGTTTGGAATAAATAACGAGTGAAATACTTTTGAACTTGTAATTGAAACTTGTTAGATAAATTTATAAACTTGTATATGGTTACGGCTTATGGATTATTTATGGATTGTGGCTGTGAGTTAGTATTCAGCACTACTATCATCTGAGTCGTGCATTGAAATATTCGGATTACTTGCAAATCACTGGATTACTAGCCCCACTCAAAGATAAGTTATTATTTATTCTCATTGCATTCATTTAGCCAGTGTGGATTATTTCATAATTGTGCTTATTGAGAACTTCTCAGTGGATATACCTCTTTCACTTAATTGTTTTTGGACTGATGCCGAGCCGTGAGTGAAATTTGCTTATCATGGACAATTGGAATACCAGTACTTTTTATTATTGCCCAGTTTTGAATTTTGCTCAGCACAATCTCGATGAGGGGTTGGACCATCAGTCTATTGTGAAATACGCTAGTGATTTTTTCCCGTATGAAGATGTTCTTGGAGCTAAGAAACTTTTATATAGCAATTGCTTCCCAGATGAGCCTATACCTCGTCGTTCGGGATCCAGTGCTAAGAATAGTTCATTGTCGGACATTATCGCTGCTCTTTCTCGCTGCTCTGCAGAAAATATTGATATTCCAGAGTTGGTGATCAAATCCCCCTCTGAAGTCCCTAGCATTCCGGCGTCAGCTTATTCTATCCTTACCGCCAAAGTCAACCAGTGCCTTGATCAGTTAAAATCGCTTGCTCACCTCAATAGTCCAACAACGTCTATTAATAGTTCTTTGGTCTTAGATAGTAAGGGTACCAATCACAAACCCTCGTACGCCGTTGTTCTTAAATATCCGCCTCCAGAACTAAGAGACCCCGTTTCTCGCAAGAAAAAGCTTGATTCTTTCGCCGGACATGACGGTATTGTGTCGGTAAAGTCCGATCCGGTAAGGAAAAGATGGGTTGTTGTTACGCGGGATAAAGTTTCCGCCAATTCTCTTGCCGCATCTGCTGTTGCGAGCTATCCAAATATTCTTGCTAAAGTGATTGATCGCAAACCTCTTGGAGTAATTAGGGGACTTCCCGATAGTGTTTCTAGCAGTATACTCATCTCCGTTATTCCTGGTCTTGTTGAGGCCAGCCAGATCGGCTCTTCTCATACATTCCGTTTAGAGTTCCTTGATTCCGCTGCACTAAAATCTGCCATCGCTACAGGTCTGCGCTTGGGTTACGAGTCTTTTAAAATATCGGAATACAAGGAATTGCCCAGACGGTGTCTTAGATGCCAAAGTATCCATCATTCGTTAGCTCACTGCCCATGTGCCCCGAATGAGATGAAGTGCTCTAAATGTTCTGGATGCCATTCCAATACTAAAGACAATCCTTGCTTAGAGGCTCCGAAATGTGCCAACTGTGGCGAAGCTCATGTTTCCTATAGTATTAACTGCCCAGTGATCAAACGCGCTCTGAACTCTGCTCCTAAATGAACCAAGCCACTATTTTAAGTTTTGCTTCTCTCAATATTAACGGCACAAAAGACAAAGACTTGTTAATTAATGAATTATTAGTCCATGACATAGTGTTCTTGCAAGAACATCTTTTGACCAAATCAAACGTTTCTAGCCTAAAGCGATCTTCTGTCCACCATTTGTTTTCGCAAGAGGCCAAGAAAACTAGAGGCCGCCCTTCCGGTGGCCTAGCAATTTTTTTCCGTTCCCCATCAAAGCCCTCTGTGATTCATTGTGATGATAACATCTTAGAGATTCAATGTGACAGTACCGCCTTTATAAACGTTTACTTACCTTGCGATCGACGTTCTATAGCATCGTCCACATCTTTCGCTAAATGTTGCTCCAGTTTAAAGTCTCTACTCGAAAGTCTACGTTTGAAAGACCTAAATTGGGTTTTAGCTGGTGACCTTAACTGTGACATTCTTGGTACCTCCGATAGATCAATCCTCTTGCTAGAATCCCTTCCTAGCATATATCACGTCGCAGTTAAGTGCCTCCCATTCACGTATATTCATAACAGAGGCTGTTCAAAATCGAACCTTGATCACGTGATCTCTTCCAGTTCCAGCTTAATATTATCGATTGTCAGGGTGGACGAAGAGAAGATTGACGACGATCACCTTATTCTTAGCTGTAATTTGTCCTGTGAGCTATCTGGCAAAATACTTTCGGCTCAGCCGAAGTGGCATACGAAGTTGAATTGGGATCGTGCTAATGTCCCACTATACCTTGCTACGCTAACTGCTTTACTCTCGACCATAAAAGTGCCATATCACCTGCTGCAAACGTCAGTTTCCTCGCCTTCAAGTACAGTTGACCTAAATTTCTATTATTGTCAAATCGTCCATTGCCTTAAATCAGCTTCCAAAGCTGCAGTGCCTGTGGATAAAGTTAGGATTGGTACAAGAAAGCCTAATTGGAACAATGATCCTGAAATAAAACATGATAAGCACAAAGCCAGATTTTGGCTACATATGTGGATAGTATGTGACCAACCATCGTCCAGAGCTGTGTTCTCTGTGAAACAAAAGTGTAAACTTGAATATAAGGCCAGTTTGAAGAGGGCACGCTTGAATGCATGGCCAGGCCCCACCGATAAGGCCTCCTGGAATAAGGTTATTAATAGTGAGAAATGTTCCCCATCTACCCTATCTTGTCTCCAGCTAGTTAATTTTGTTGATCATTATAAGCGTGTGTTCAGTGTATTTAACAGTTTTCTTCAGTCTTTTTATTATAAGTTGCTTAAACCGCTTTTACCATACCGTCTCCTGCAGGCTCATGTCCAGCCTGTAGCAATATCTGAAATTCGCCGGGCTTTAAGAAAAATTAAGCGTTCAAATAGCCTTGATAGTGACGGCCTTTCTTACCAATTTTTTGCTTATGATTGTCCTGCTCTACTTAACCATCTACAAATATTTTTCCAGTCTTGCTTAGCACAGTCGCTTGTTCCTGATAGTTTCCTTTGTGGCCGTGTAATGTCTATTCAAAAGCGAGGCAAGGACCCCACGTCATGTGTGAATTATCGTCCCATTACAGTATCGTGTTTCTTAAGTAAGTTGCTTGAACATTTGTTACTACCAGAAATTGAGTCGAATTGTGATTTTACGCCTTTTCAATTTGGTTTTCGGAAAAGTTTCGGTTGCTCCCATGCACATCATGTTTTAAGCCGACTCATGAAAGATGCCGTAAAAGCCAAAATGTCTTTATACTGTCTTACTGTTGATATTTCTGGAGCTTTCGACAATATTGTGCACTCTCAGGCTCTATTTTCCCTTGCGTCTTCAGGTGTTAATCCTTCCGTACTAAGTTTATTGTCTTCTTGGTATTCAAAGTCTAAAATTCAAGTTACCTGGAATGGCCAGATATCTGAACCGGTAAAAATTAATAAGGGAGTTCGGCAAGGTGCCGTATTGTCTCCTAGTATATTTAAATGCGTGCTTGCATCGTGCCTGCGTCCCCTTAGAAGTTCTGTTTTTTACGGTAATACTGGTTTGTCTTCTATTGCATATGCAGATGACGTTCTTCTTGTTGCCCGGACTCGCCGTGGATTGCTTTCTAATTTTACTATATTAACCAATGAACTATCTAAGATTGGACTGTCAGTTAATGCTTCTAAATGCGAGTTTATTTGTTTTAATAGCCCTTATGCGGTCGCTCCATTCGTTACTGGGACTGCAGTTCTACCATGTTCTTCTTCAGTTAGTTGGCTTGGTCTGTGTTTCGGCCCAACACTTTCCGCTACCTGTTCATCCCTAGTGAATCAAGCCGTGAAAAACCTACGCGTCGCTTACGGAAAAATATCCCCAAACAAAAGCCGTTACAACCGTAACGGTTTGTGTATGATTTACAACGCTTATTGCGCCCCTGTGCTTTTGTTTTTATCAGGCATGGCTCATCTGTTTCGTAAGAAAGATCGACATTCTCTACGTACGGCTTATTTCAGATATTGCAAATTCCTCCTCCGGCTTCCTAGATGGCACCGAAACAAAAAAATAATTGCTCGATTTGGTTTAGTAGATGTGCCTTCTCGGATTCGGTCTTCAAGTGATGATTTATGTACAAAGACTATCAACTTTATTCACGTTTATGACCCTCTGCAGCCTTTTTTCCATATAGATACTGGTTGATTAGTCCATATTGTCTTTTGTTAGTTTGAATTTTGTTTTTCTTCGCTGTTTATCGTATTTGTTTTTGTTTATTTATTTATATTTATTTATAATACTCCGTACTTTGTGTTTTTTATACTTTACGGGTAATAAAGTTCATTCATTCATTCATTCATATCAATCATTTAATAAAAAAAAGAAATACCCCTCGAACAGTAAGTTGGTAGTGTTCAGGGCTTCCTTCCACACTTCGTTATATGTTTTTTGTTCATTTTCAGGTGGTAGTAGAACTTTTAAGTTACGTTGTCTTTTCACACGATAAACTGCCACGTATAACATTCCATGATTATAAACTGGAGTATTAAGGTCGAGACCAACAGATTCAAAAGTTTGCCCCGGTGACTTATGTATAGTTATGGCAAGTGCGGGTCAAAGTGGAAATTGATATCGTTGAACAGTACATCCAAGTTGACCTTTACTAGAGTCCACTGTAAGTCGAGAAATATGAAATTCTTTTCTTGTTTTTTCCCCAGATATGATATTCGCCTTTATTATGTTGTTGTATAATTCAGTAACAATAAGGTGTGTCCAATTACACATCCCTTCTGAAATATCTAAGTACGCAAAAGCATAACTACTGTATTTTTCTTAATTTTTATGTAATGTGGTGGTAATTCTGCAGTTTCAATTGAATTGAAGAATTCTGGAGTAAATTCAGTTCCTCCTTTTTATGGCACTTGGTATAAACCAATCTTAAATTCCGACCGGATCTGGAGACATTGGGGGGGGGGATTTGGGAGGGGGAAACCTAAAATCGTGGAAAACACTTAAGACTGGAGGGATCGGGATGAAAATTAGTGGGAAAAATAAACTCAAGTCCTAGATACATGATTGACATAACTGGAATGGATCCGCTCTCTTTGGGGTAGTTGGGGGGGGGGGGTTAATTCTGAAAAATCAGAAAAAATGAGGTATTTTTAACTTACGAACGGGTGATCGGATCTCAATGAATTTGATATTTTGAAGGATATCGTGTCTCAGAGCACTTATTTTAAATTCCGACTGGATCTGGTGACACTGGGGGGGGGGAGTTGGGAGGGAGAAACCTAAAACTTGGAAAATACAGAGTGGAGGGATCGGGATAAAACTTGGTTGGAAATATAAGCTAAAGTCTTAGATACGTGATTTACATAATTGGAACTGATCTGCTCTATTGGGGGGGGGGGGTTAATTCTGAAAAATTTGAATAAATTAAGTATTTTTAACTTACGAAGGAGTGATCGGATCTTCATGAAACTTCATATCTACAAGGACCTCTTAACTCAGATCTCTTATTTTAAATCTCAACCGGATCCAGCCTAATTGGGAGGGGGCAGTTTGGGGGAACCGGAAATCTTAGAAAATACTTCAAGCGGTGAGATCAGGATGAAACTGGATGGGAAGAATAAAAACCTGTCTAAGATACGTGGCTGACTTGACCGGACCGGATCTGCCCTCTTTGGTGGAGTTGGGGGGGGGAGGTAATTTTGAAAATTGAGGTATTTGTAAATTACGAAAGGGTGACCAGATCTTAATGAAATTTGATATTTAGAAGAATCTTGTGCTTTAAAGCTCTAATTTAAAATTCTGACCAGATCCTATGACATTGGGGGGAGTTGGAGGGGGAAACCGGAATTCTTGGAAAACTTGAAAATTGGGGTATTTTTATCTTACGAATAGGCGATTGGATCTTAATGAAATTTGATATTTAGAAGGAATTCATGTCTCAGAGCTATTATTTCAAGTCCCGACCAAATCTTTTGACATTGAGGGGAGTTGGAGGGGGAAATCTTGGAAAACACTTGGAGTGGAGGAATCGGGATGAAGCTTGGTGGATAGAATAAGTAAATGTCCTTGATACGTGATTGACGGAACTGTACTGGATTCGCTCTCTTTGGGGGAGTTGGGAGGAGGGGTTCAGTGATTTGGCGAGTTTGGTTCTTCTGGACGTGCTAGGACGATGAAAATTGGTAGGTGTGTCAGGGAGCTGCACAAATTGACTTGATAAAGTCGTTTTCCCAGATTTTACCATCTGATGGGCTAAAGGGAGAGGAAAAATTAGAAAAAATTAGGTATTTATAACTTACGAGTGGGTGATCAGATCTTAATGAATTTTGATATTTAGAAGGAGATCGTGACTCAGAGCTTTTATTTTAAATCCCGACCGGCATTAAGCCTCTTATTTTCCTTTTAAATCAATCTATTGATTCATAGAATTTTGTTAGAGCTCATACCATATGATCTCTTGGCTCTTAGCTCTTCTTGCCTCGTCACAAGTGCCATATGAGCTCTTAGCTCTTGTTTTTTATACGATTTGTATTCTCCTGGGTGGCGATCGGCAATTTTCGCATTTATTTTACTAACTTCTTTGTTGATTCTCCAAAAGACAAACATTCTCCAAAAACTTCCTCAATTAAATTGCCGCTGGAAGTTATTTCTTCCGGTAATTCAATTTCATTAAAAAGATTTTTTGGAAGATTTTCCTTTCCCAGTTCAAGGATTTACTCTGGAAATAATCCTGTTCAGGATCAACTCGCATATTTTTCTCAAAGGAAATATGTTTGAAAAACTTCTAAACATGATTTTTTTTATCGATAGATTAAGTGTTTCATTGTGATTGTTTCGGAGTTGAACTGGTAAACACTGTTGGAAATCACTTCTAGCCAGTAAAATTTTCCCATCAAATGGCAAGTTTGTATTTGCAATGGATCGCAACAACTGATCCGTATCTTATAAGCCATACTTGGGAAGCATGGGTGCTTCGTCAAGTAGGAGAACATCTACTTGAGTTTGAACCAGGTTTTATACTCGAAAAAATCCGAGGAAAATGGAGCTTTCAAGCCAAAGCTCTTGTGTATTGTTCGTCCCAGTGGTAATAAAGTTGCTGCTATTCTCGTATAAGCCATACATTTTACTCTCTGATTCTTTCCACACAGAATGTGGTACAAGGTTTTATAAACAAATCTTTTACCGGTACCACCTGGTTCGTTGAAGGGTCCCAAAGACTTATATGTAACACTTAATGAGTTTAGGTCATCTTTGTACGTATATACTTGGTTTTGTGCCACACGTTGTTGTTGACGAAGGTTACGACGCCGCTGTTCTCCTAACTGCGTGTGTCTTTGATCTTCATTTTCATTATCGACACGCTCCAATACTTTATCTTCTAACCACGCTTGGCTTTGCTATTGATTTTCATTCTTTACAACATTTTGGATTTCTATTACTTCAAACACTCTAGCAATGGCCTTTGCTTTAGCTGCCCGTATAGGTATTGTCGCAACTAATGGTCTTGGTTGTCGATTTTCACGTCTTATCACGTTTGATAGTTTAGGTGTTGGTTCCACAGAATCGGCATTTATACTAACTGCAACTGCAAATTTCCGTTTTCTGGGCCTTCCGACAGACATTGTGTTGGATAAATAACTGATTAAATTGACGAAAGTATAACAGTTCGAAATAGGGATGAAACCCTTTTAATCGACAGTGAACAGATATAAAATTTTTAACTGGATATTTCAAACACATATACATTGTTCATCATCAGCAGTAAAACTAAAAGACATAAAAAAATTATACCCAATAAACTAATTACTTATAGTTTATTGCTCTTAATTTTTTCAATGCAACAGCGGAAGCCAGTCTCTTTGACCTTTTCGGTTCTGGTTCATTAGATTTATCTGACATATCAGGTGGACAGAGGTCATAGTCCTTAGGTGAAATGAAATTGACTTTATTTGATCTCAGTAAATTATCATAAATTGAATTCAATCCAAATTCAACTGTATCTCTGTTTATGGAATTATTCTTGAATATTTTTTTTTAATTTAGATTGTTTCCCTGAAAAGTTGCTTTAAACCTTGGTCCCTTAGAAATCTTGGTAAACCGTTAGATGAATCTAATGAACCGGAACCAAAAAGGTCAAGGAGATTTGCTTCCGCTGTTGCATTGAAAAATAAGAGCAATAAACTATGTGTAATTAGTTTATTGGGTATTTTTTTTTATGTCTTTTAGTTTTACTGCTGATGATGAACAATGTATATGTGTTTGAAATATCCAGTTAAAAATTTTATATCTGTTCACTGTCTTAAAAAGGTTTCATCCCTATTTCGAACCGTTATACTTTCGTCATGGAAAGGCAGTGTGGTCTTCGAAGTTATCTATGATTAACTTGGGAAACTCAGCTATCTTATATAAGAGGAATGATATCAGAAAAAACCAAAATTAAGGCTCTTAACAAATAGCCTCAGACTTTTGACCTATCCAGATCGTTTTTTTATGCGAGAATATCCCAAGATAACGAATTTCCTCGAAAAAATATGGAGCCGTTTTCGAGAACATGCAAAAATACACAATTATTGCTCACTTATAAAGATAGTAATATATAAAATATTTTTTGATACATAAATCATAAAATGTCGACTAAGAATTAAAAGAATGATCAAATCAAAAAGAATAAATTTGTATTAATATAACAGTTAGCCAAGGGCATGTCATGAGAAAATTGTAAAAATAAGAGAGAAAAATAAAATAGTTTCAAAAATGAAAATACAAAAATCAAGAACGTTTTGTTTCGAAACTAGTTTCTAAAGTGTTTGGTACATCAACTAGTTTTGGTATTTGTAAAAATACAAATTCAAATACTGTAATAGTTTCAAAAGTAATTACAGAAGCAAAAAAGAAAAAAAAATGATTTGGTTCTGCTGGAAAAACTTCTTTTCACTGCCAAAATTTCTTCGTTTAAATTCTATATGCCTTGCGAACTGTCCCAGTGATGTTTGTTGACAATATAATTGAACTACTGCTAGTAATACTGCTACCAATAACTTGCCACAGCAACATGCGGTGTGAGGCCAACACAGCTACGCACACTCCATATCTATCCCAGTATATTCAAAGCTTTTGTCTTACTCGCTTCCTCGGAAGTTCCAAACTCCCTTAAATCTTCTCTTATGACCAAGTGGTTATACTTTCCTATGCAAACCTTTTGGTCTGAGGCAACCAAAGGTACACAGATGAGGCAGCCTGAGGCTGACACTGCTCCTCCTCCTCTACCCTAATCTTTTAAAAGCTTCACTCTTTACTCACTCCCTCAAAGTTCTAATTTCCTTTAAGTCCTTTCTCATAACCCAGCGATCATCCTTTATTATGCGGATCAAGCGGCCTGTGGCCAACACAGCTACGAACGCTCCAACTCTACCCTAATCTTTTCCAAGCTTCAGTGTTTACTCACTCCCTCGAAGTTCTACTTTCTTTCAAATCGTTTCTCATAACCCAGCGGTTATCATTTTTTTGCAGTCCAGGTGGCCTGAGGCTAACGCTGCTCCTTCTCTACCCTAATCTTTTTAGAAGCTTCACTCTTGACACACTTCCTCAAAGTTCCAGTTTCTTTCAAGTCCTTTCTTATAACCAAACGATCATCCTTTTTTATGCAGACCAGGTACTCAGAGACCAACAACGCTCCTCCCCTTCCCTAATCTTTTTAAAAGCTTCGCTCTTGACACACTCCCTCAAAGTTCTGATTTCTTTTAAGTCCTTTCTTATAACCAAACGGTTATCCTTTTTTATGCTGACCAGGTGGTCAGAGGCCAACACTGCTCCTCCTCTATCCTAATCTTTTTAAAAGCTCCACTTTTTACACACTCTCTCAAAGTTCCTATTTCTTTCAAGTACTTTCTTATAACCAAGCGGTCATCCTTCCGGTTGCTAGGCCACCTTCCGGTGGCCTAGCAATTTTTTTCCGTTCCCCATCAAAGCCCTCTGTGATTCATTGTGATGATAACATCTTAGCGATTCAATGTGACAGTACCGCCTTTATAAACGTTTACTTACCTTGCGATCGACGTTCTATAGCATCGTTCACATCTTTCGCTAAATGTTGCTCCAGTTTAAAGTCTCTACTCGAAAGTCTACGTTTGAAAGACCTAAATTGGGTTTTAGCTGGTGACCTTAACTGTGACATTCTTGGTACCTCCGATAGATCAATCCTCTTGCTAGAATCACTTCCTAGCATATATCACGTCGCAGTTAAGAGCCTCCCATTCACGTATATTCATAACAGAGGCTGTTCAAAATCGAACCTGGATCACGTGATCTCTTCCAGTTCCAGCTTAATATCATCGATTGTCAGGGTGGACGAAGAGAAGATTGACGACGATCACCTTATTCTTAGCTGTAATTTGTCCTGTGAGCTATCTGGCAAAATACTTTCGGCTCAGCCGAAGTGGCATACGAAGTTGAATTGGGATCGTGCTAATGTCCCACTATACCTTGCTACGCTAACTGCTTTACTCTCGACCATAAAAGTGCCATATCACCTGCTGCAAACGTCAGTTTCCTCGCCTTCAAGTACAGTTGACCTAAATTTCTATTATTGTCAAATCGTCCATTGCCTTAAATCAGCTTCCAAAGCTGCAGTGCCTGTGGATAAAGTTAGGATTGGTACAAGAAAGCCTAATTGGAACGTTGATCCTGAAGTAAAACGTGCTAAGCAAAAAGCCAAATTTTGGCTACGTATGTGGATATCATGTGACCGACCATCTTCCGGAGCTGTTTTCTCTGTGAAACAAAAGTGTAAACTTGAATATAAGGCCAGTTTGAAGAGGGCACGCTTGAATGCATGGCCAGGCCCCACCGATAAGGCCTCCTGGAATAAGTTTATTAATAGTGAGAAATGTTCCCCATCTACCCTATCTTGTCTCCAGCTAGCTAATTTTGTTGATCATTATAAGCGTGTGTTCAGTGTATTTAATAGTTTTCTTCAGTCTTTTTATTATAAGTTGCTTAAACCGCTTTTACCATACCGTCTCCTGCAGGCTCATGTCCAGCCTGTAGCAATATCTGAAATTCGCCGGGCTTTAAGAAAAATTAAGCGTTCAAATAGCCTTGATGGTGACGGCCTTTCTTACCGATTTTTTGCTTATGATTGTCCTGCTCTACTTAACCGTTTACAAATATTTTTCCAGTCTTGCTTAGCACAGTCGCTTGTTCCTGATAGTTTCCTTTGTGGCCGTGTAACGTCTATTCAAAAGCGAGGCAAGGACCCCACGTCATGTATGAATTATCGTCCCATTACAGTATCGTGTTTCTTAAGTAAGTTGCTTGAACATTTGTTACTACCAGAAATTGAGTCGAATTGTGATTTTACGCCTTTTCAATTTGGTTTTCGGAAAAGTTTCGGTTGCTCCCATGCACATCATGTTTTAAGCCGACTCATGAAAGATGCCGTAAAAGCTAAAATGTCTTTATACTGTCTTACTGTTGATATTTCTGGAGCTTTCGACAATATTGTGCACTCTCAGGCTCTATTTTCCCTTGCGTCTTCAGGTGTTAATCCTTCCGTACTAAGTTCATTGTCTTCTTGGTATTCAAAGTCTAAAATTCAAGTTACCTGGAATGGCCAAATATCTGACCCGGTAAAAATTAATAAGGGAGTTCGGCAAGGTGCCGTATTGTCTCCTAGTATATTTAAATGCGTGCTTGCATCGTGCCTGCGTCCCCTTAGAAGTTCTGTTTTTTACGGTAATACTGGTTTGTCTTCTATTGCATATGCATTTGACGTTCTTCTTGTTGCCCGGACTCGCCGTGGATTGCTTTCTAATTTTACTATATTAACCAATGAACTATCTAAGATTGGACTGTCAGTTAATGCGTCTAAATGCGAGTTTATTTGTTTTAATAGCCCTTATGCCGTCGCTCCATTCGTTACTGGGACTGCAGTTCTACCATGTTCTTCTTCAGTTAGTTGGCTTGGTCTGTGTTTCGGCCCAACACTTTCCGCTACCTGTTCATCCCTAGTGAATCAAGCCGTGAAAAACCTACGCGTCGCTTACGGAAAAATATCCCCAAACAAAAGCCGTTACAACCGCAACGGTTTGTGGATGATTTATAACGCATATTGCGCCCCTGTGCTTTTGTTTTTATCAGGCATGGCTCATCTGTTTCGTAAGAAAGATCGACATACTCTACGTACGGCTTATTTCAGATATTGCAAATTACTCCTCCGGCAAGATGGCACCGAAACAAAAAAATAATTGCTCGATTTGGTTTAATATATGTGCTTTCTTGGATTCGGTCTTCCAGTGATGATTTATGTAAAAAGACTGTCAACTTTATTCACGTTTATGACCCTCTGCAGCCTTTTTTCCATATTGATACTGGTTTATTAATCCATATTGTCTTTTGTTAGTTTGGATTTTGTATTTCTTCGCTGTTTATCGTATTTGTTTTTGTTTATTTATTTATAATACTCCGTACTTTGTGTTTTTTATACTTTACGGGTAATAAAGTTCATTCATTCATTCATTCATTCATAACCAAGCGGTCATCCTTTATTATGCAGATCAAGCGGCATGCGGCCAACACAGCTACGAACGCTCCAACTCTACCCTAATCTTTTCCAAGCTTCAGTGTTTACTCACTCCCTCGAAGTTCTACTTTCTTTCAAATCGTTTCTCATAACCCAGCGGTTATCATTTTTTTGCAGTCCAGGTGGCCTGAGGCTAACGCTGCTCCTTCTCTACCCTAATCTTTTTAGAAGCTTCACTCTTGACACACTTCCTCAAAGTTCCAGTTTCTTTCAAGTCCTTTCTTATAACCAAACGATCATCCTTTTTTATGCAGACCAGGTACTCAGAGACCAACAACGCTCCTCCCCTTCCCTAATCTTTTTAAAAGCTTCGCTCTTGACACACTCCCTCAAAGTTCTGATTTCTTTTAAGTCCTTTCTTATAACCAAACGGTTATCCTTTTTTATGCTGACCAGGTGGTCAGAGGCCAACACTGCTCCTCCTCTATCCTAATCTTTTTAAAAGCTCCACTTTTTACACACTCTCTCAAAGTTCCTATTTCTTTCAAGTACTTTCTTATAACCAAGCGGTCATCCTTTTTTTATGGAGATTAGGCGGCCTGAGGCCAACATTGCTTTTCCTCTGTCTTTATGTTTTCAAAGCTTCATTCTTTATGCACTCCCTCAAAGTTCCAATTTCTTTAAGTACTTTCTTGTAACCAAGTGGTCATTCTTTTTTACGCAGACAGGTGGCCCGAGGCCAACACTGCTCCTCCTCTACCCTAATAGTTTTCAAAGCTTCACTCTTTGCACACTCCCTCAAAGTTTCAATTTCTTTTTAGTCCTTTCTTATAACCAAGCGGCAGTTGTTTTTTGACAGACCAGATGGCCTAAGACCAACACTGCTTCTCCTCAATCCTAATCTTTTTGAGCTCTCACTCTTTATATGCTCCCTTCAAGTCTCAATTTCTTTTAAGTCCTTTCTCATAACCAAGTGGTCATCCTTTCTTATTCAGATCAAGCGGCCTGTGGCCAACACAGCTACGGATGCTCCAACTCTACCCTAATCTTTTCAAAGTTTCACTCTTTATATGCTTCCTTAAAGTCTCAATTTCTTTTAAGTCCTTTCCCATAACCAAGCGGTCATCCTTTCTTATGCAGACCAAGCGGCCGTAGGCCAACACAGCCTCGGATTTTCCTCCGTTACCCTAATCTTTTCCAAGCTTCACCGTTTACTCACTCCCTTGAAGCTCTACTTTCTTTAAGTCCTTCCTCATAACCAAGCGGTCATCCTTTTATGCAGACCAAGCATCCTGAAGCCAACACAACTACAAACGCCTCTCTCCTACCATAATCTTTTCCAAGCTTCACCCTTTTCATACTCCCTCAAAGTTCCATTTTCTTTTAAGTCCTTTCTCATAACCAAGCGGTCACCCTTTCTTATACAAACCAAGTGGCCTGAGGTCAACACCGGTACTGGTACTCCTCCTCTACCCTAATCTTCTCCAAGTGTCACGCTTTAAACGCTCCCTTGAAGTTCAAATTTCATGTAAATAATTTTTCATAACCAGGCGGTCAACCTTTCTTATGCAGATCAAGTGGCTCGTGGCCAACACAGATATAGATGCTCCTCCGCTCCCCTAATCTTTGCCTAGCTTCACCGTTTACTCAATACCTCGAAGCTCTAATTTCAAGTTCTTCAACATAACCAAGCGGTCTTCCTTTTATATGCAGACCAAGCCTCCCGAGGCCATCAATAGTGGTATGGGCTTTTTGGATTTAGAGTGACCCATAGCCACGACTCTTTTCTTCCTTAATGATTTAAAACTACGATGAAGTTGAACGGCGATTCCCTCAAGACGCAGGTGTTATTAATTTTTCCAAGACGCAGGTGCTTATTATGTGATAGGGATCGTTTTTTAATAGAAGGTGTTTGTTACACGAAAGAGAATATAAACCCACGAGGGCCAATAAAATAAAAACCCAAAAGGCCTAGGAAAATTCTTCAGGGCCCCCCGCCAAGTCAGGTTTTTCTATGTTGTTGGAGTTCAGCCCCCCACCCTGAATCAAGATTCAAACTTAGACATTACATCATAGTTTTTCATGAATTCTTTAAAGACCCATAGGGCCGGGAAAAAACTTTCAGGACCCTCCCAAGTAGGGATATAGTCCAAATTGATCATAGCCCCAATATTTTTCTGCTTCACTCACACACAGGCTTTTGATATAGTCAAACAAAGGATTTTTCCTCTATTTTCAGGAACATTGTGTGAAAGGTTATACAGTTTAGCTGTCTATTGATTTCTAAGAATAAGGGCTTGTTATTCTTCTAGCAGGATCGAGTAATTTTCATTGTTCTGGGAGGGGGTGGGGGTAAAAACAGGGTATGAAATTGGTATTTTTAACTGTCTTATATTAGATCTTGAACTTGATACATCAAGATTAAAAAAATGGATACGTCCCAAAGATACCAACAAGTAAGTCTCATTGTATATTAAGGATACCCCCCTCACAAAAAAAGGCGATATTGTAACAAAATTTGGGCTTCTATAGTTCACTATATTAGTCTAACAACTAACCCTTCCCCAACCCTCATACAAAAGCTTTATTGGAGGTATAATAATCTTATTTTCTCGTAGAATTACATTTACTGTAGATTTTTCTGCTATCTCAAAAGCTCCTTGCGAATCGAAGCATGTTTTGACAGATTAGTTAAACATACATTATATATTACTTCTCAGCTATTTGGGTTGTACATATCCTTGGACAGGTATTGTCACACTAATTTAGTGAAGGGGTGCATTCTTGCCATCGGGTAATTTGAACGCTCTAACAGCAATTAAGCCGGGCAAACCGTTTCACAATAAAGATCTATTTTTCTCATACAATGATCCTTACGTTGTTCACTAAAATTGTGATCTATATAAAGTGTGATCTATTTACACTAAATCTTTGATTTTCTCGGGGGATGGAGCTAGTTATGATTATTATTTCCATATGTAAAATGTAACTACCTCCAATTTAACTAGTCAATAGTTATTTGAGGAACGAGGGCATGGAGCGAGCGTTTATCAATTATTAAAAAGGGTTGCTTCTAACAACTGCTTTGCATAGTGAATTGTCTATCTAAACAAATTACTTATTTACGTTAAACGATTACATAAATCTATGCGTTAAATGAGGGTATCGGTAATTTTTGTCTCTATAGTAAATAAAAATAGGTAAAGAAGGAACATTTTGGCCATAATAATAAATTATTATGTATGGTCTCTCCTCGCCTACTCAGGGGCTATGGATCCATTTTGAAGTAGTGTTTTCGATTATACTTCAATATTAAAATTGAAGTTAAAAAGAGGTATGTTGAAACTAGAAATTTATTCTTGTTTTCAGAATGTTTTGCTTAATACGTTTAAACTCTGTGTATACAAAACTTTTGTAGCTCAAGTGGGAAATATGTGGCAACTTGCAAAAATCAAGACATCATTATTTAGAAATCCAGAACAATCCTTAGAAATCAAGAAGAAAACATAGAAATTAAGACCAAACCATACAAATCATGACTGAATTGTAGAAACTATGAGCAATGCATAGAATCCAGACCAAACCAAAGAAAATCAAGGCCAAACTCTAGAAAAGATGGTCAACCTTAAAAATTAAGACCAATCCGAAGAAATCAAGGACAATATCTAAAAATCAAGACCAACGCGTACGAATTATAACCAGGTCCCTAGAAATCTGGTCAAATTAATAAAAATCAAGATGAAACTAAAATTTTAATTCAAATTTTGGAATTTAAAATGAATACTTATGGGCATCACGTCAAGGCTAATTGTAGAGAAAGCCAAAACAGATAGTTCAATTGAGTGAGGGGTAATTCTGGCATTAACCCCCTTTTCTTAGGTTTGGATAAAAATGATTTTAGTTCATTTGTTAACAGATATGTCTATCTATTATCCTTCCATGGGTCATTTCTAGGGCAGAAGAACTAAGGTAGATAGTCATATAGCTAAGATAATCGTAGAACCTGTAGTTTTCCTAGTGTTTAGAAAAAAAAAAACAGTATAAAGACAAAACAAATAGAAAATCTTTTGACAAAACTGTGACAAACAAGACGAAACTGTCAAAACAGTAGACGAAACTATAGACAGGTCCATAAAAATCCAGAAAAACTCTATGGAAATCATAACCAATGCATAGAAATCAAGACGAGTAGAAATAAAGACTATTACATAGAAATCAATACCAAACCATAGAAATCAATACCAAAACTCTAGAAATTAAGGCCAACCTCTAAAAATCATGACCAATTCATAGAAATCTAGACGAATTGATAAAAGTCAAAACCAATCTGTAGAAATCAAGAGCAATACATAGAAATCCAGTAGTTTGGGGGTTATGAATGTAATAACGCCCATAGGGAGCATACTATCGGAGCTACTAGCCCCGTCAAGCCGTTATTACGCGTTCCTGGGTCATGCGTCATACGATACTAGTATTTTACACTTGAGACTTACCTTTTGGTATCTTTTTGACACATCCATTTTTTAAATCTTGAGGCATCACGTTCTATACCCACCGGAACAATGGAGATTACCCAATTTTTGTATAAGTAGAAAATAGTAGAATACAAAAAGTTCAAACATAATCCAAAATAATTCGAAATAACATACAAATCATTCTTAGGAAATATAAAAATACTTTGCAAGATTCTAACATATTTCTAACTGAGTGAAAAATAGTTGGTGCACAACATACAATACTTGCTACAAAACACAAAAACTCTAATAACACACCAAATTGATTTCTACGTATTGGTCTTGATTTCCAAGGGCTGTTCTGGACTTTTATATATTGATCTCTTGAGATTTTGTGAGTTGATCTGGATTTCTACGAGTTGGTCTTAATTTTGATGGGATTGCTCTAGATTTTTACATATTAAACGCCTGATTTCTTCGGTTTTGTCTTACTTTTTAGAGGTTGGCTTTGATTTCATTAGTTTGATCTTGGTTTTTATAAATTTGACCGAATCTCTTGAACCTGTTCATGCTTCGTATGTATTGGTCTTGATTTTTAGATGTTTTCCTGGATTTTTTTTCGGATTAGTCTTGATTTTTAGTGGGTGACCTTCATTTTTAGAGTTTGTTCTTGTTTTTTATCGTTTGGTCTGAATTCTTATGCATTGGTCTTGATTTCTAAGGATTGTTCTGGATTTCTACATATTGATATCTTGATTTTCGCGAGTTCCCACATATTTCGCAGTTGAGCTACAAAAGTTTCATTTAACAGAGTTTAAATGCAATAAGCAAAACATTCTGAAAAAACAAGAATAAAGTTATGGTTTCAACATGGCACCTCTATATATTCGATTTCAATAAGCTGCAGGCAGCCAAAACATGACTTCCAAATGAGTGCATAGCCTCTTAGTTGGGGGGGGGGGAGGGGCCTCACGTTATTCATTATTACAGCCAAAATTTCTTGTTTACCTATTTTTTATTTAATACAGGGAAAAATATTACTCATACTCTCATTTAATGCATAGAAAAGTTACTTTTATGTAACTATTTAACGTGAAGAAGAAACTGGTTTAGATAAACAATTCACTTTGCAAAACAGTGGTAAGAAGCGACCCCTTTTGAAAATTAACAAAAGCTCGGTTTATGGCCTCCTCCCTCGAATAAGCATTGACTAGTTAAATTGGATATTGTTACCTTTTCAATACGGAAATAGTAATTATAACTAGCTCCACCCCCCCTCAAAAACCAAAGATTTAGTTGAAATATATCACACTTTCCATAACTATTTTTCGAAACTTTATGCATCGTTCTGTGAGAAAAATATATCTTTATTGTGAAATCGTTTTCCTGTTTTAATTGCTATTAGATCATTCAATTTACCAGATGGTTAGAATGCACCCTTTTACTCAATGAGTTTGCTGATATCTGTCCACGGATATGTACTACCCAAATAACTGAGGGGTGATAATTATTGTGTGTTTAAGCCAACTGCCAGAAATTTTTTGATTAGCATGGGTTTTTCGGAAATAGCAGACAAATTTACATTAATTTTAATTCTGCGAGAAAATATGATTATTATACCTCCCATGATACTTTTTGATGGGGTAGGGGGTGGGGCTTTAGTTGCTAATCCAATATAGTGATTTATAGTTGCTCAAATCTGGGTTATTTTCACCTCTTTTTTGGTGGTGGCTGGTTTATCCTTAATATGCCTAAAGAGCTACCTGTTGGTATCTTTTTGACGTATCCATTTTTGCAATCTTGAGGCATCACGTTCTATACCCCCCAGAAAAATGGAAATTACCCAATTCTGCTATAAGAATAACAAGGCTTTGTTCCTAGAAAATCAATATATGTTTAAAGTGTATAACGGTTCCTTTGCTTGACGAGAACGAAAGACTCTGTGTGTGTGAAGTATGCAAATATTGGATTATGATCAATTCGGACTCTCTCCCTACTTGGGAGGGCCCCGAAGGTTTTTTCCTAGTCCTCGTGACTTTTTTTTGAAAAACCATAGAAAAATTATGATATAATGTCTACGTTTGCGTTTTTTCAGCGTGGCCCTGAGCTCCAACAGCTTCTATTATGTAATAACAGAACTCATCATAATTTGGTGGGGGGAGGGTTAAGGTTTTCCTGGCCCTCGCCGTTTTTGAAACAATCAAAGGAAATAGATTTTCTATCAAGCGGTAATCCTATCTTATGCAGACCAAGCGGCCTGAAACCATTATAGCTGCGGACGCTCCTTCTGTACCGTAATCTTTTCAAGCTTCACTGTTTACTCACTCCCTCAAAGCTCCCATTTCCTCAAAATCCCTTCGTTTGACTTCTTTCTGCCCCGTTGGAGAAGAACCAACTAAATGTCATCGTAGTGGCTTTTGGAGACATCGCGGTTTTTGTGCCATTTGAATTTGGATCTAAATGGATAGACCAAACCATCCAAATCCAGACCAAACCATACAAATCAAGACTAAACTCTAGAAATGAAGGTCAGCCTCTAAAAAACATCATTTACATCATCAAAAGACTACGATGACATCAATAATCAATCATCAAAAATACTTCGATGGAATCAATCATTATTTAAATCATCAATCTAAAAATGAATCATCGAAATGTTCGGGTATGAATAGATTTACGATTATATGCTGTACGATCTAAATTAGAAATTTTCACATGTTAAACTGGAAATTAAAATACTTTACGCTTCTTCTTCTAGCAACAAGGACAACATTAAGCGAAGATTATGTTAATGACGTTTTGTATAGCAGTATCTTCTAGCAGTATATTATGTCAATGAGTTTTGCATAGCAGTATCTTCTAGCAGTATATTTTGAGAAGAATCAACTAAATATCATCGTAGTCGTTTTGCAGATATCTCGGTTGTTGTACCATTGAATCTTGAAAGGATTTCGCTGTGAAAATTTCTGATTTCAGTCGTTTGCGCACCAACAATCCTTAATAACTGCCCGACAATCCTTAATAGCTAAAAACAATATTTTGTCGTCTTCCTATAAGATAACGGATATACTCAATACGCCCTTTTTGTTTATGGCCCGACGGATAGTTGAAAATTGGATTCTTACCGCTGATATCATACACATTTTTTAACCGGTGATTGAGTACCTTCAGATCGTGTTTGCTATTTAACAAAGATTCTAGATTTCAGAATTAACGATTAAATAATTCGTGCCATGAATTTTTGTGATACTCTGCTATACGATATTGAAATTCTCACATTTTATTGAAAAAATAAAGTGCTTTTTTATTTTTAACAACAAGCAACACAATATCTGAAAAGGCGTCTAGGGTACTAATTCTCGACAGTGTGAGGTCATGTGGTGAGGATACATTTCTCTAAATCTAGTGAGAGGCACTCTTGTGATTTTTTCATTGGATATACAAACACAAATTATTTTTTAATAAAAAACACTAAAAAGAAGTTTTTTATCTAGGAGAATTGCGCCCCCTTCCCTGAATGGCACCCTGACCTGAGTGTCTTTCCATCGGTTTTCTCACTTGTGAGGGCGCTGGATCTTGGCAATCGCAATTTGCTGGGCCTTCCCTAAATTTTCTATGATTATCTGCTGTACGATCTAAACTAGAAATTTTGAGATGTTAAATCGGCAAGTAAAATACTTTACGCTTCTTCTTTTAGCAACAAGGACAACTTTAAACGAAGATTACGTCAATGACGTCCTGGGAATATCTGCAGTTTTAGTGAATGATTTGAAACAAAGACGTCAGAAAGACTACGTTTTCAACTGGGAGAAAATTCTAGCTGTAAGTTTCATTTAGAACATTTCTGTGCTAAGCTATTTACTACAAAAAAGTATAAATTCGAAGAATTATTGTAAAATGGATTTTTTTTTTGTAAAATGTCTTTGGGGTCCCTTTACCGATTGGGTTATTTCAATTCAATTATTAATGCAAAAATGAATAAACAAAAGTGTACAAATTGAATAAAGCTTCTGAGCGACAACACCACAAAGGATAAAACTCAAAAACTTGAAAAAAAAGACAAATAAAAAAAAAAAAACACAGCAACACAACGCCACACAATCTGAAAAATAAACAAACGAAAAAGAAGATAAAACAACTACATAGGTAGCGAAGGACCCCCTTGATCCATATTAATGGATATTAATAGCCTCCCAATGTGGTAAAAGTAAGTTTTACTGTAGTAAAATTAAATTTGATTTTTTTATGAATAAAATGAAAAAAAAACAACAGAAGATAAAACAACTACCTAGGTAACGAAGGACTCTTTTATTCCATATTAATGGCTTCCCATTGTGGTAAAATTAAATTTTACAGTAGTAAAATTAAATTTGATTTTTTAAAATAAACGAAAAAAAGAAAAAAAAAAACAGAAGAGAAAACAACTACTTAGGTAACGAAGGACTCCCTTGATGCATATTAATGACCTCTCATATTGGTAAAATTAGTTTTACTAATTAACTTTGTACAATTAACTAGTTAACTTAAGTTAACTAGTTAACTAATTAACTAGTAGAATTAACTTTGATTTGCTTTTTTAAATAAGGGGAAAAAAAGAGAATATAAAACAACTACTTAGGCAACGACGGACTCCCTTGATCCATATTAGTGGCCTCCCATTGTGGTAAAATAAAGTTTTACTGTAATAAAATTGAATTTGATTTTTTTTTTATAAATAGAAGGAAAAAAGCAGAAGATAAAACAACTACTTGTATAACGAAGGACTCCCTTGATCCATATTGATGGCCTACCAATGTGGTAAAATTAAGTTTTACTGTGGATAAATTAAGTTTGATTTTTTTTATAAATAAAAGCA
This sequence comes from Artemia franciscana, assembly GCF_032884065.1. Taxonomy (NCBI): domain Eukaryota; kingdom Metazoa; phylum Arthropoda; class Branchiopoda; order Anostraca; family Artemiidae; genus Artemia; species Artemia franciscana. Next base: position 9,669,341 of record NC_088881.1, read on the forward strand.
TAAATTAAGTTTAATTTTAAATTTGATTAGATTTTTAAATGAAACTAAAATTAAATTTATTTTTTTAATTAAAGGAAAAAAAAAACGGAAGATAAAACAACTAGTTAGGTAACGGAGGACTCCCTTGATCCATATTAATGGCCTCCTATTGTGGTAAGATTAAGTTTTACCGTAGTAAAACTATATTTCATTTTTTTTATAAATGGAAGGAAAAAAACACAGAAGATATAACAACTACTTGGGTAACGAAGGACTCCCTTGATCCATATTAATGGCCTCCCAATGTGGTAAATTTAAGTTTTACTGTAGTAAAATTAAATTTGATTTTTTTACAAATAAAATGAAAAAACAGATAAAACAACTGCTTAGGTAATGAAGGACTCCCTTGATCCATATTGATCCCGCTTAATGGTAAAATTAGGTCTTACTGTAGTAAAATTCAATTTGATTTTTTTTATAAATAAAAGGAAAAACAGGTTAAACAACTGCTTAGGTAACGAAGGAATTAATGGCCTCTGATTGTTGTAATATTAAGTTTTACTCTATGTCACAATCCTGCAAAATATTTTTTCATCTAAATCATAGTAGAAATTGTCGATTTCTTTTTTAAATTTGATTTTTTAAATTAAAAAAAAACAGAACAGAAAACAACTATTAAGGGAACAAAGAATCCATATTAATAGCCTCCCAATGTGATAAAACTAAATTTTACTTTAGTACAATTAAATTAAATTTTTTTTTTTTTTAAACAAAACGAAGAAAAACAGAAGATAAAACAACTACTTAAGTAACGAAGGACTCCCTTGATCCATATTAATGGCCTCCCATTGTGGTAAAATTAAGTTTTACTGTAGTAAAATAAAATTTGATTTTTTATAAATAAAAAGAAAAAAAAACAGAAGAGAAAACAACTACTAGGGTAACTAAGGACTCCTTTGATCCATATTAGTGGACCCCATTGTGGTAAAATTAAGTTTTACTGTGGATAAATTAAGTTTGATTTTTTTTTTTTTATAGATCGAAGGAAAAAAAGAAGGGGAAAAACACTACCTAGCTAAAGAAGTACTCTCATGGTCCATATTAATGGCCTCCCACTTTGTAAAATTAAGTTTTACTGTAGTAAAATTAAATTTGATTTTTCTTTTATAAATTAAAAGAAAAACAAGAGCTAAGAGCTCATATGGCACTTGTGCCGAGGCAAGAAGAGCTAAGAGCCAAGAGATCATATGGTATGAGCTCTAGCAAAATTCTATGAATCAATAGATTGATTTAAAAGAAAAATAAGAGGCTTAATGCCGGTCAGGATTTAAAATAAAGCTCTGAGTCACGATGTCCTTCTAAATATCAAAATTCATTAAGATCCGACCACCCACTCGTATGTTATAAATACCTAATTTTTTCTAATTTTTCCTCTCCCTTTAGCCCCCCAGATGGTTGAATCTGGGAAAACGACTTTATCAAGTCAATTTGTGCAGCTCTCTGAGACGCCTACCAATTTTCATCGTCCTAGCACGTCCAGAAGCACCAAACTTGCCAAATCACGGAACCCCTCCCCCCAACTCCCAAAGAGAGCAAATCCAGGACGGCTCCGTCTATCACGTATCAAGGACATTTGCTTATTCTATCCACCAAGCTTCATCCCTTTTCCTCCATTCCAAGTGTTTTCCAAGATTTCCCCCTCCAACTCCCCCCAATGTCAAAAGATCTCGTTGGGATTTGAAATAAGAGCTCTGAGACATGAATTCCTTCTAAATATCAAATTTCATTAAAATCCGATCACATATTCGTAAAATAAAAATACCCCAATTTTCACGTTTTCCAAGAATTCCGGTTTTCCCCTCCAACTTCCCCCAATGTCACAGGATCTGGTCTGAATTTAAAATTAGAGCTTTAAAGCGCAAGACCCTTCTAAATATCAAATTTCATTAAGATCCGGTCACCTTTACGTAATTTACAAATACCTCAATTTTCAAAATTACTCCCCCCCCCCCCCAACTTCACCAAAGAGAGCAAATCCGGTCCGATTATGTCAGTCACGTGTCTTAGAGAGGTTTTTATTCTTCCCATCAAGTTTCATCCTGATCTCACCGCTTTAAGTATTTTCTAATTTTTCCGGCTCCCCTCCGCCCCCCCCCCCGTAAGTTAAAAACACGTCATTTTTTCTGATTTTTCAGAATTATCCCCCCCCCAATAGAGCGGATCCGTTCCAATTATGTAAATCAAGTATCTAAGACTTCTGCTTATTTTTCCCTCCAAGTTTCATCCCGATCCCTCCAATCTAAGCGTTTTCCATGATTTTAGGTCCCCCCCCAATGTCACCAGATCCGGTCGGGAGTTAAAAAAGAGCTTTGAGATACGATATCCTTCTACACACAGTCGACACACAAATATGACGTCACTCGACACACACACACACAGACAACTTATTTTTATATATATAGATATATGTATCTATATATATATCACCCCCATTTTGGGGGTGATACCTGACGCGGGGATGCCATGGATATTCTGTGGTAGCCACAACACTGTGCTGGGTAGAGAATTTAGAGTGGCGAAACCCTATATAGGCCAGTGTATTCTCCTGATGAGCCCTTATGTTGGGTGTTGCCTCTGAATTATTTGTCTATATTATTTTTTCTATTGTTCGGTAAATGACGACTTATACTTATTGACGACATGACTGCCTGTCCATGGATTATTCTTTATGGTTGATTGTGTGTGGCTATGCTGTTTGACCTATGTGATTGTATGGATGAGTAGGGTTAAGGCCTCATTCAAGTGCTGGTCTATATTAATCACTAATTTAGGAAAACAGTCTTCCTTTTCTCCTTCTGTCTCTCTTTTTTTTTTTTTTGTGTGTGTTTGTGCTGTAGCATTGGTGATTTCTCTTTTCATGATATATATATATATATATATATATATATATATATATATATATATATATATATATATATATTCTCTTTTCATGATATATATATATATATATATATATACTAGCTGTTGGGGTGGCGCTTCGCGCCACCCCAACACCTAGTTGGTGGGGGCGCTTCGCGCCCCCCCCCCCAAGCCCCCCCGCGCGCGTATGTTGTTACGCGCCATATTAGTTACGCGCCATTGTAGTTGTGTCCCTATGTCCCACCTGTGAATATAGATAGATATATATATATATATATATATATATATATATATATATATATATATATATATATATATATATATATATATATATATATATATATATATATATATATATATATATGTTTTTAACTACGTAAAACTTGCGAATATACAACATTCTTTGCTGTCCCATTGTCTGTGCATATAAATAGATTGTCAGGTTTACCGACTCTTGAACATGCAACATATAATGGTCCATGGGAAAACAATCCGTATTCAGATCTATACCTCATGATTCTAATGATTGCCCTTGAGCTTTGTTGATGGTGATTGCTAATCGACCATTCCCTGAGTCGCCATCGTCATTTATATATCCCCCTGTGCACCCCGGCGTCCCCTTTGTAGTTATGTCCCTGTGTCCCGGTCGTCATTTATATTCCCTGTGTCCCGGTCGCTATTTGTGTCCCGGTGTTCCAGTCTGTGATTTCTCTTTGAGTGTCCCGGGCGTCATTTATATTCCTTGTGTCCCGGTGTCCCGGTCGTCATTTATATCCCCCTGTGCCCCCCGGCGTCCCCATTGTAGTTGTGTCCCTGTGTCCCGGTCGTCATTTATATTCCCTGTGTCCCGGTCGTCATTTGTATCCCGGTGTCCCGGTCTGTATATACATTCGTTTTTTAGTTTTGTTTTTCTCCTTTATTTTTTTCCTTTTTTCTTTTTTTTCTTTTTTAGTTTATTAAGATTTTTAGATTTTTTAGTTTTTTTATTAGTTTTTAGTTTTTTTGTAGTTTTTACCATTTTTTTAGTTTTTTTAGTTTTTTTTTTTACTTATGTCCTGGTCGTCATTTATACTCCCTGTGTCCCGGTCGTCATTTGTGTCTCGGTGCTTTGTTGATTGCTAATTTATATTATATTTATATTTATATTTTTTATATTTATTAATATTTTTTTAGTTTTCTTTTTCTCTTATTTTTCAGTTTTTTCCTTTTTTTTAGTTTTTTCTTTTTTAGTTTTTAGTTTTTTTTCTTTTTAGTTTTTTTTTGTAGTTTTTACCTTTTTTAGTTTTTTTTCTTCTTTTGTATTAGTGTGAAATAATTCAGACGTCATATGCGGACAAACACGACGTCACTCGACAGACAGACAGACAGACATAACCCACAAACAACTTATTTTTATATATATTTATTCATATTTTTTTAGTTTTCTTTTTCTCTTTTATTTTTCAGTTTTTTCCTTTTTTTTAGTTTTTTTCTTTTTTAGTTTTTAGTTTTTTTAGTTTTTTACCTTTTTTTAGTTTTTTTTAGTTTTTTTAGTTTTTTAGCTTTTTTAGTTTTTTTATTAGTTTTTATTTTTTTTGTAGTTTTTGCCTTTTTTTATTTTTTTCAGTTTTTTATTAGTTATTAGATTTTTACCTTTTTTTAGTTTTTTTTTAGTTTTTTAGCTTTTTTAGTTTTTTTTTCTTTTTAGTTTTTTTTGTAGTTTTTACCTTTTTTAGTTTTTTTCTTCTTTTGTATTAGTGTGAAATAATTCAGACGTCATATGCGGACAAACATGACGTCACCTGATCCATCCACAGATCCACACACAGACAACTTATTTATATATATATACTAGCTGTTGGGGTGGCGCTTCGCGCCACCCCAACACCTAGTTGGTGGGGGCGCTTCGCGCCCCCCCCCAAGCCCCCCCGCGCGCGTAAGTCGTTACGCGCCATAATAGTTACGCGCCATTGTAGTTGTGTCCCTATGTCCCACCTGTGAATATAGATAGATATATATATATATGGTTTTAACTACGTAAAACTTGCGAATATACAACATTCTTTGCTGTCCCATTGTCTTTGCATATAAATAGATTGTCAGGTTTACCGACTCTTGAACATGCAACATATAATGGTCCATGGGAAAACAATCTGTATTCAGATCTATACCTCATGATTCTAATGATTGCCCTTGAGCTTTGTTGATGGTGATTGCTAATCGACCATTCCCTGTCCCGGTGTCCCGGTCGTCATTTACATCCCCCTGTTTCCTCCGGTGTCCCCGTTGTAGTTGTGTCCCTGTGTCCCGGTCGTCATTTATATTCCCTGTGTCCCGGTCGTCATTTGTATCCCGGTGTCCCGGTCTGTATATACATTCGTTTTTTAGTTTTGTTTTTCTCCTTTATTTTTGTCCTTTTTTTTTCTTTTTTAGCTTATTTAGATTTTTAGATTTTTTAGTTTTTTTATTAGTTTTTAGTTTTTTTTTCTTTTTAGTTTTTTTGTCCCGGTCGTCATTTATATCCCCCTGTTTCCCCCGGTGTCCCCGTTGTAGTTGTGTCCCTGTGTCCCGGTCGTCATTTATATTCCCTGTGTCCCGGTCGTCATTTGTATCCCGGTGTACCGGTCTGTATATACATTCGTTTTTTAGTTTTGTTTTTCTCCTTTATTTTTTTCCTTTTTTTTTCTTTTTTAGTTTATTTAGATTTTTAGATTTTTTAGTTTTTTTATTAGTTTTTAGTTTTTTTTTCTTTTTAGTTTTTTTGTAGTTTTTACCTTCTTTTTAGTTTTGTTAATTTTTTTTTTACTTATGTCCTGGTCGTCATTTATACTCCCTATGTCCCGGTGCTTTGTTGATTGCTAATCGAACATTCCTTTTGTCCTGGTCGCTTTCTCTTTGAGTGTCGTCATTTATTTTTTTCTTTTTTAGTTCTTTTAGTTTTTACCTTTTTTAGTTTTTTTTAGTTTTTTAGATGAAAATTTTTTTTAGTTTTTTCCTTTTTTTCTTTTTAGTTTTTATTGGTTTTTACCTTTATGTTAGCTTATTTTTCAGTTTTTTCCTTTTTTTTAGTTTTTTTTTATTTTTTATTTTTTTTAGTTTTTTACCTTTTTTTAGTTTTTTTAGTTTTTTTAGTTTTTTTAGTTTTTTAGCTTTTTTACTTTTTTTATTAGTTTTTAGTTTTTTTGTAGTTTTTGCCTTTTTTTAGTTTTTTCAGTTTTTTTTTTAGTTTTTTATTGGTTTTTACCTTTATTTTAGCTTATTTTTCAGTTTTTTCCTTTTTTTTAGTTTTTTTTAGTTTTTAGTTTTTTTAGTTTTTTACCTTTTTTTAGTTTTTTTAGTTTTTTTAGTTTTTTAGCTTTTTTATTTTTTTTATTAGTTTTTAGTTTTTTTTGTAGTTTTTGCCTTTTTTTTAGTTTTTTTAGTTTTTTAGCTTTTTTATTAGTTTTTAGTTTTTTTTGTAGTTTTTGCCTTTTTTTAGTTTGACAACTTATTTTTATATATATAGATAGTTTTTTTTTTTTACTTATGTCCTGGTCGTCATTTATACTCCCTGTGTCCCGGTGCTTTGTTGATTGCTAATCGAACATTCCTTTTGTCCTGGTCGCTTTCTCTTTGAGTGTCGTCATTTATTAGTTTTTTCCTTTTTTTCTTTTTAGTTTTTTATTGGTTTTTACCTTTATTTTAGCTTATTTTTCAGTTTTTTCCTTTTTTTAGTTTTTTTTATTTTTTATTTTTTTTAGTTTTTTACCTTTTTTTAGTTTTTTTAGTTTTTTTAGTTTTTTAGCTTTTTTACTTTTTTTATTAGTTTTTAGTTTTTTTTTGTAGTTTTTGCCTTTTTTTAGTTTTTTCAGTTTTTTTTTAGTTTTTTATTGGTTTTTACCTTTATAGTTTTTTTAGTTTTTTAGCTTTTTTATTTTTTTTATTAGTTTTTAGTTTTTTTTGTAGTTTTTGCCTTTTTTTAGTTTTTTCAGTTTTGACGTCACCTGATCCAGTTTTTTCAGGTGACGTCACCTGACACATCCATCCATCCATCCACAGACAACTTATTTTTATATATATAGATATATATATATATATATATATATATATATATATATATATATATATATATATATATATATATACTAGCTGTTGGGGTGGCGCTTCGTAAGTCGTCCCCCCGCGCGCGTAAGTCGTTACGCGCCATATTAGTTATGCGCCATTGTAGTTGTGTCCCTGTGTCCCACCTGTGAATATAGATAGATTTATATATGTGTTTCAAACTACGCAAAAATTGCGAATAAACAACATTCTTGGCTTTCCCATTGTCTGTGCATATGCAAAGCCGTATGTACTAATAATGACGTCATATACAAACGCTCTTTTTACAAACAAACAAACATGCATCCACATAACTCGTTTTTATATAGATAGATACAATACAAATTAACTGCGTAAAACTTGCGAATAAACAATATTCTTCGCTGTCCAATTGTCGCTGCATATAAATACATTGTCAGGTTTACCGACCCTCGAACATGCAACGTACAATTTTCCATGGGAAAAACAATCAGGATTAAGATCTATACCACATTTTTCTAATGATTGACCTTGAGCTTTGTTAATGGTGATTGCAAATACTAATCGAATTGGGAATTGCAATCTTTTAAATTGAAAAAGCAGATCCGTTGGAATCATGGGAATGCGAGGAATAAGAACAGCCTCACCCTCATAAGGCCCTGTCAAGATTGTGGCCTCTATTAGGTTTTCCATTGTTTTTTTTTTACGGCAAGTCGCGTGCCATTGCAAAGCTTTGGTGGGTTGATATTTCTTAAAAGTATTATTGGTACGCCTATTTTTAGTTGTAGCACGTGTGGTGGAAACCCTGAAGGATCTATGGAATTTAAAAATTCAGATGGATAATTAACCGCTTCATTTGGTTCCAAAACTGTGTCGACTGACTTGTAAAGGACTGCCTGGTCTCGAATCTTGTTCAAAACAATATTGTTGATTTCGGGGACGTCTATATTTTTGGGTGCGAGAATCGCTCTTTCACTTAGCCATTTATTATTTTTATAATTTTTTAGAATATTCGGAAATACTTTTTCAATCAATTCATTTTTGGACGTCACTAAATTACAGAAATCAGCAGGTAGTTGTATACGTCCTGAAATTGAGTCTACTGTTTGACCAGAGTCATCGTTTTGCAATCGGACACGCATATTTGTAGTTAATTTTAATATTTTTACGTGTGCCTATAAATTAGAATTTTTTAGGCAAGCATTCATTTCGTCTGCATGAGTTAAACTACGTAAAAATTGCGAATATACAACATTCTTGGCTTTCCCATTGTCTCTGCATATACAAAGCCGTATGTACTAATAATGACATCATATGCAAACGCTCTTTTTACAAACAAACAAACATGCATACATACAACTCGTTTTTATATAGATAGATAGATAGATAGATAGATAAAATACAAATTAACTGCGTAAAACTTGCGAATATACAACATTCTTCGCTGTCCAATTGTCGCTGCATATAAATAGATTGTCAGGTTTACCGACCCTCGAACATGCAACGTACAATTGTCAATGGGAAAAACAATCAGTATTAAGATCTATACCACATTTTTCTAATGATTGACCTTGAGCTTTGTTAATGGTGATTGCAAATGCTAATCGAATTGGGAATTGCAATCTTTTAAATTGAAAAGGCAGATCCGTTGGAATCTTGGGAATGCGAGGAATAAGAACAGCCTCACCCTCAAAAGGCCCTGTCAAGATTGTGGCCTCTATTAGGTTTTCCATTTTTTTTTTTACGGCAGGTCGAGTGCCATAGCAAAGCTTTGGTGGGTTTATATTTCTTAAAAGTATTATTGGTAGGCCTATTTTTAGTTGTAGCACGTGTGGTGGAAACCCTGAGAATAATATCTCGAGGTAAAAACTGATCACCGACCATAACGATGGCCACTTCGTCGATAGTTGGAGCATTGTATCTACGCACATGTTGGCCAGGAGGCGTTTTGTCAGCGGAAATAACAATTTTATGCGTATAAGTAGGCATCAAATCGATGGCTGTTTTGAACAGACGCACTAAATTATTATTTTCGTGGAAAAGATGTTGTAATTGGGAAACGATTGTCCTTTCAATGTTGGGAGAAATTTCGCAACGTGCATTCAATTCAGAATTTCTATCACTGATGAAGTACAATTGTAAAAATTTATGATTCTCGCCTGAGAATGGTAGAAGAGACCCTGCTCTATGATAAATTTGCCCTTTTACTTTGAAAGTAGACATAAATTGATCTGGATTTTCAATTTGGGCTCCAAACGACGTCATTTGGAAACATGAGTTGTATTTTCTGATTCATTTATATTCCTTATGTCCCGGTGTCCCGGTCGTCATTTATATCCCCCTGTTTTATATCCCGCTTATTTTTCAGTTTTTTCCTTTTTTTAGTTTTTTTTTTACTTTTTTAGTTCTTTTAGTTTTTACGTTTTTTAGTTTTTTTTAGTTTTTTAGATGAATTTTTTTTTTTAGTTTTTTACCTTTTTTTCTTTTTAGTTTTCTATTGGTTTTTACCTTTTTTTAGCTTTTTATCTTTTTTATTTTTTTTATTTTTATTTTTAATTTTATTAGTATTCTTTTTCTCTTCTATTTTTCATTTTTCCTTTTTTTTAGTTTTTTTTTAGTTTTTAGTTTTTTAAGTTTTTTCCTTTTTTTAGTTTCTTTAGTTTTTTAAGTTTTTCGGCTTTTTTATTTTTTATTAGTTTTTAGTTTTTTTTGTAGTTTTTGCCTTTTTTTAGTTTTTTCAGTTTTTTTTTAGTTTTTAGTTATTTACCTTTTTTAGCCTAACCAGGATTTGAACCTAGGACCTTCATTCTCCGTTCTGACACCCTCTCTCACCGAGTGACTACTCCAGCATGTTCATTTTGGTGTTTTAAATGGTATATTATTAACCAAATTAATGTGTTTTACAATATACTAAGCATCGTCATAACAAAAATGACGGCAACTAATTTCATGACGTCAGCCGAAACATGACGTCACCTGATCCACAGATCCACAGACAGACAGACAACTTATTTTTATATATATAGATATATATATATATATGTATATATATATATATCTATCTATATATATAAAAATAAGTTGTCTGTCTGTCTGTCTGTGGATCAGGTGACGTCATGTTTCTGTGTCGACTGACGTCATGAAGTTAGTTGTCGTCATTTTTGCTATGACGGTGACGTCATTAAAGATATTTAAGACATATATGTTCACGTAGAAATCTATTAATGTTTAAGTTTAAAATGACTGATGAACTTACAATGGCAAAAGCCGATGAAGAAGCGCAAAGAGTCTATGCCAAAAAACTTGCTGCTGATAGAGAAAGTCAGAAAAGAAAGCGTGCCGAGGAATCAAAAGAACAGCAAGGAAACAGGCTTGAGGCTAAAGAACGCAAAACCGCGCAGTTAGATGAAGATCCACCTGGACAGTGAGAGTCAAAACATATCAAAACTGAAAATGATAGCGATGATGATTGGGTTTGGGATTTTGACTTGGATAAGGTCATCAATGCCTACCAGATTTTAGTTAAAAAAACAAAGGTTCGGCGATATGTATTTCATAGTGAAGCTAAAAAATAAAGAAGAAAACGAAAACTGAAAAAAGAAAAAATGTAAAAGACTAAAACATACTAAAAAGAAAAAACACTCAAAGAGAAATTACAGACCAGGACACAAATGACGACCAGGACAGAGGGAATATAAATAACGACCGGGACACTCAAAGAGAAATTACAGACTGGGATACCGGGACACAAATGACGACTGGGACACAGGGAATATAAATGACGACCAGGACAAAGGTATTTAAGAATATCGTTCAAAGAAAAATTTTTAATTGTAAGAAGACCATTGAAAGAGAAATTTCTAATTGTAAAATGACTGAAGAACCTACAATGGCAACGGTACCACCATCAAAGTAGATAACCAGTGGGTTGTTCCATATTCCCCATTATTATCAAAAACATTTAATGCACACATAAACGTTGAATACTGTAACTCCGTAAAGGCAATCAAATTTATATCAGAATTTTATAACTTCACTTTAGTTATTATAGAAGATTTGTGCGTACGTATGGCAAACAAACCTCTTCAGGATTTGGGAATGCCTTCACCTAACCGTATCGCTGCTGTTTCGACATGTGTAGAATTGGATCGTGAACAAAGTTACAGTACGAGTGATCTATTGTCGTATGTACAAAATAACATTTCCAAGTTAACGTCGGAACAAAAAGACATTTATGATACGATAGACTCAATTTCAGGACGTATACAACTACCTGCTGATTTCTGTAATTTAGTGACGTTCGAAAATGAATTGATTGAAAAAGTATTTCCGAATATTCTAAAAAATTATAAAAATAATAAATGGCTAAGTGAAAGAGCGATTCTCGCACCCAAAAATATAGACGTCCACGAAATCAACAATATTGTTTTGACCAAGATTCGAGACCAGGCAGTCCTTTACAAGTCAGTCAACACAGTTTTGGAACCAAATGAAGCGGTTAATTATCCATCTGAATTTTTAAATTCCATAGATCTTTCAGGGTTTCCACCACACGTGCTACAACTAAAAATAGGCGTACCAATAATACTTTTAAGAAATATCAACCCACCAAAGCTTTGCAATGGCACGCGACTTGCCGTAAAAAAAACAATGGAAAACCTAATAGAGGCCACAATCTTGACTGGGCCTTTTGAGGGTGAGGCTGTTCTTATTCCTCGCATTCCCATGATTCCAACGGATCTGCCTTTTCAATTTAAAAGATTGCAATTCCCAATTCGATTAGCATTTGCAATCACCATTAACAAAGCTCAAGGTCAATCATTAGAAAAATGTGGTTTAGATCTTAATACTGATTGTTTTTCCCATGGACAATTGTACATTGCATGTTCGAGGGTCGGTAAACCTGACAATCTATTTATATGCTGCGACAATTGGACAGCAAAGAATGTTGTATATTCGCAAGTTTTACGCAGTTAATTTGTATTGTATCTATCTATCTATCTATCTATATAAAAACGAGTTGTGTGTATGCATGTTTGTTTGTTTGTAAAAAGAGCGTTTGCATATGACGTCATTATTAGTACATACGGCTTTGTATATGCACAGACAATGGGAAAGCCAAGAATGTTGTATATTCGCAATTTTTACGTAGTTTAACTCCTGCAGACGAAATGAATGCTTGCCTGAAAAATTCTAATTTATGGGCACACGTAAAAATATTAAAATTAACTACAAATATTCGTGTCCGATTGCAAAACGATGACTCTGGTCAAACATTTTCAGATCAATTGCTGGCAATTGGAAACGGAAAGCTCCCAGTAGTGGGAAAGCCAAAAATCTTGTATATTCGCAATTTTTACGTAGTTTGAAACACATATATAAATCTATCTATATTCACAGGTGGGACACAGGGACACAACTACAATGGCGCGTAACTAATATGGCGCGTAACGACATACGCGCGCGGGGGGGGCTTGGGGGGGCGCGAAGCGCCCCACCAACTAGGTGTTGGAATGGCTCGAAGCGCCACCCCAAGCAGCTAGTATATATATATATATAGTATATATATATATATATATATATATATATATATATATAGTATATATATATATATATATATATATATATATATATATATATATATATATATATATATATATATATATATATATATATATACTATATATATATATATATATATATATATATATATATATATATATATATATATACTATATATATACAATAGCTGTTGGGGTAGTGCCCACCCCCCAAGCCTTTCCCCCCCCCGCGCGTAAGTCGTTACGCGCCATATCAGTTACGTGCCATTGTAGTTGTGTCCCTGTGTCCCACCTGTGAATATAGATAGATATATATATATATTTTTTTAACTACGTAAAACTTGCGAATATACAACATTCTTGGCTGTCCCATTGTCTGTGCATTTAAATAGATTGTCAGGTTTACAGACTCTAGAACATGCAACATATAATTGTCCATGGGAAAAACAATCTGTATTCAGATCTATACCTCATTATTCTAATGATTGGCCTTGAGCTTTGTTGATGGTGATTGCTAATCGAACATTCCCTGTGTCCCCGTCGTCATTTATATATCCCCCTGTGCCCCCCGGCGTCCCCGTTGTTGTTGTTTCCCTGTGTCCCGGTCGTTATTTGTGTCCTGGTGTCCCAGTCTGTAATTTTTCTTTGAGTGTCGCGGTCGTCATTTATATTCCCTGTGTCCCGGTGTCCCGGTCGTCATTTGTGTTCCGGTGTCCCGGTCTGTAATTTCTCTTTGAGTGTCCTGGTCGTCATTTATATTCCCTGTGTCCCGGTCGTCATTTGTGTCCCGGTGCTTTGTTGATGACGTCAGTCGACAAACAACTTCATGACGCATACAGCTCAATCCTTATAATCACGTCAGTCGACAAACATGACGTCAGTC